>NW_016157809.1:0-172548 GCF_001687245.7 Rhagoletis zephyria | reverse complement strand
AGCAAAATTGTGTAGATAGAGGATTTTGCTTTTGTAACAAAATGTTATTGCAGATAGTGGATTTTTCAAAATGAGAATATAATACCATAAAAGCAAAATTTTAAGTTTGGCATTATTGTCATGGTTGAAGGATAAATAAGAGCTCACGTTACCATCAAAAACTCATTTTCATCAAAATTGTAGTTAGAGGGTATTGAATATAAGCCCTCGATATGCAAAAGAATTCTCAGAAACAAGTAATTAAAAACCATTTTTTTAAAGACAAGCTTTTATTAGTGGTTTATAAAAAAAAAATCGGTAATGCGAGGGCACCTAACGATAAAATTTTTTGTCCATTTAAGTAAATACGTTCTAAATATGACACTAATCGGACCATAAATAGGAGTTTTTGAAATATCTCGACTCCTGCGCCACCTATCGAGTAAACTTTTTTGGGTATCTATTCCTTTTCATATAGGTAATATATATTCTAAATATGAACTATGTATATCGGTCAATAAATGCGGGTTAATTCATCGTTAACATTGCATTGTCATCGGGTTCTAGGCTAAGTATAAAGTTTGAGGTATCTAGCTCACCGGGAAGTTGGTTAAAAATTGATAGTTAATAAAAGCTTGTAAAAAGTTTTCAAATTTTGATGGAAATTTATTAATTTTTATTTATTTTTTAAAAAACAGACTTAAAAAAATATATATATATATATTTCTTGATCCCATGATCGTATCTTAACCATATTAGTATGGGACACTCTGAGACACTACCTTTCCGATGCGAAAAGAACTATCGAAATCGGTTGACGTGGTCCAAAGTTATGCGGTAATATACATACATTAAAAAAAAACAAAAAATATTCCGACGCACTGATAACCTCCTCCTTTTTTGGAAGTCGATTAATAATGAAAATTAAGTAAAAGAAAACTAACCCAGAAAAAAACAGCGAAAAAGCATTGTCCCTATTCAAGTGCATGAGAGTGTATGTCACTCAGTTGTCATTTGCCTACAATGCTAATCGGCTGTGTAGCGGACTTGTGTCTGTTTGCTTGTTTGCTGTTTTCCGACATTCTTCTTCTGTGGTATTTAATTTTAACCCTTTATTGACTCTCTTGTCTACATAGTGGCGCTATTTAGGTCGATCATGCAATGTGTGGCATATCTCTTCAATGCTTGTACGTGTGATAATAAAATTTTTTATTTTTATTTTTTTAATTATTTTTTACACAATCTCTTCATTCTTTCATTCTACTAATTGGCACGTTTGTGCTCATATCTACACTCCCTGCCTCACTCTTCCTCACTAAAATTCTAAGCTCAGCATCGATATTCATTCTCCTTTCACTGTCGCCCCTTTACCTATCCCTACTTATTCCCATTTCAATATAAATTTCTATTTTTATCTACCGCATCGCCTATTCTAAAAATCATAAAGTAAGCCTCTAAGCGTGCCAAGCAACACGTCTACGCGCCGCCGCTTCAAGTCGTCAACCCTTTTAGTTTTGTACAGCAAGTGACCTTCTTCTTTCACACCACCTCCTGCAAGCTACACCACCTACCATGCGCCAGCCATCAAGCAAAAAATCGCGCTTCCAGTCAGCCACCCATAATGACTTGTGAGTATTTCCCATCGGCTTTTCATACAATGCCATACCATTCATTGTTGTTGCTGGTGTTTCGCAAGTTGTGTCGTCTTACATACAAAAGCGTCACTTTATATTATTGACTTTGTCTTGTCTACCCTTTTGTTGTGGCTAACTGCGCCACACTTGTTTTTTATAAGCTTTTTTTTACTATTTATTTTCATGTGCTATTTTGTTGTATTTTGCTTCATTTCTTTGCTGTTTTGTTGTTGAAAGCATAAAAAGAAATCTTGTTAGTGGTATTGATTTTTTTTTGTGTACCTTCTTCGATGGATAGCCATTACGAACTTACACATTTTCATTAACCTGAACAATATCAAAGTCTGTTTTAATATTTAAATTTTTCCTGTGTCATCCAATTTAAGTTAACAGCTTATTATTGAAACGAAGAGACAGATTGTAGGTTGAATTTTTGGCTAGTTTTCAGATTGAAGCTTTGCGCGAGAAAAGCGCAAATTATTGCCTTCCGACCGATAGCAAGGAGTAGAAATCGGAAAAGGTCAGGAAATAAAAAATCGATCAATTGGAGGTGGTTCGAAGTCGGTGTTCTTTCTGAACTCTTAGGGTATTTCATTCTGCTTGCTTCTTTCTAGCAATAATAGGTTCACTGACAGTCAGGCGAATATTAAACGCTTGGAGAGAACCTCGTTTATTTTAAAAGTAAGTAGCTTTGAAATTTCAGTCATGTTTTCATGATAAGGCTGAAATGTTTCATGTGCCCAGTCATTAAAAGAAAATTAAAAAGCAAATGAGTCCACACGCCATTTTTTTGCAAGCTGCTGTATCCTGTGGCCTGTAAGAAAACCTATAACAATTCTTAATTTGTGTCTACTAAGGTGAAGGAGTGCTGCGTTTCGCTTTGCTGATATACCCGGAAGGAAGGGATTAGCTTGTATCTTAGCTTTCGTACTATTTAGTCCAGTAATGTTGGCTCTTCCTTTTTTTATCCAGACATAACAGTTTCGCCTAACCAAGCTCCATGAGAAATCAATAAAGATTCCTGTATGTGGTTGCCCCACTTTCTATGTACTGTCTCAGACATAGTTCAATGGCATGCACCTCGACTTTAGACAGAGTTACCTTGCCACATGCCGGTGAAAAGCAGCCTTCTGGGTTGTATGTATGCCGTAGACTCGCGACTCGGTCAGTATTGAAGTCGTCAGTATACCAAATGTTGCTGTCCTTCCGGCGTTTAGGTCATTCGTTCTCCCTGTAGTTCTCTTGCGGAAAAATATCTTGAAATTGTGTGTGAAGTTAAATCTCGGACGCACAGGTCCACAAAGCTTATGCGGAGCCTCGTTCCCTTTTCCTGAAGAAAACGAAAATGTTAGTATTCTTAGGGTTTACTTACGTTAACCCATTTTTCCTGCACCATTTGGCGACTATTTTCAACGCATTCTGTTGTAGGTTGGAGATAGCGTCTTCGATCCTACCTCCGATTAGGATGACAATATCCACCTCGTAGCCATATCGCTTAGCTTAGCACTTTTCATTTAGAAGGCAGAGCATAGCAGAGGGTTGATATCTCCACCTTTCACAGATCTGACTCTTTCCTGGCCTATCCACTCTAGATAATAGTTGTGATTTAAAGACGTTGGCTATCCAGCAGACAGCCGGGTGTAATTGTCTATTAGAGAGTGTTCCGTTAAGCATCATACCGCCACCTTCTTGTTCTCCAAGGTCTTCTCAATTTTCCTCATAGGACTCTGAAGAGCATTGACAGTGGATATTCCTGGAAGATATGCATAATTGATTCTCTGTAAAATGTTCCTAATAAGGAAACTAGTCCTGATTTTCCGGTATCCGATTGTCTCCAAGGTTTTTAGTTAGTAGAAAGGGGGGAAGACTAATGGGTCGATATGACTTTGGTTAGTCTGTTGGTTTTCCCGTAATCCTTGGGATATAACGGAGCGTCACTTTCCGCCATTGTAGCGGAGTCCACGCGAAACAAGGGACGCTTACTTAGCTTTTATTTACATTCTCAGCTTTTTATTACTAAGAAATGCACTAAAAGTTTTTACATCTAAAGCTGGAACAAAAAATTTCGCAAAACAAAAATACGAATCATATCTTTGCCCATGACTCACGTAAGTAGTATTTGCGCAGTAGTGTGCACATAAAAAATGTCTAAAATGTACGTATGTACATACATATGTTGCTATGCATGTGTATGCTAAAAAATATGCATAAATACGTAGTAACATTTACAAAACCTTTAGTTGCCATCTGTAGCACTTCAGCTACAAAATGCACCTTTGCCATTTCACAATTTGCCATTTTTTCCATTTTACTTAGTAGTGCCTCCTGAGGATTTCTACATATGTAAAAGTACATATTCTCATACATATACATATACATATACATATGTATGTACTAATAAAATTTTCTTCATATTGTAAAACAGGTAAGGCGGGGCGAATGGTAGGTTACGGCCACTGTGTCTAAGTGATTACAAGTGCGTACTACCACTCCATAGGGTCTGAGCTCGATTCGTGGCCCAAGCAACATCGACAGGAAAAACAGCTTCTCAAACATTTTTGGACGCACACCACAAATTGGAGGAGAAACTCGGCCAAGAACTTAATGAGCTCATTTAAGAGTCCCTTCCTCTGAAGGTCGATTTAGATAAGCTCAAATTCATACATAATTGAGCCTCAATATGAGTCGTATTGGTCTCTTATTTGCTTCTTATACGGCTCATTTTGGACTCTTTTTTTAACAATTTTTGGCCTCATATATGAATCATTTCAGATTTTTTGAAAAGATTCATTAAAGAGTCACATAGATTTCGTTGTTAAAACTCATATTTCTTACCCACCTATGACTCATTTCGGACTCATACATATATTCTGAACGCTCGGAATATGTTTGCGGGGTTACGTATGTATGTACATGAATAAATAGTGCTCGTTCTGACACTGAACATTTTTTAACAAAATTTCGTTGCATTTATTTTTAAAGAACATAATATCAGTTTTTTTACTGTTCGACATATTAATTTTTTTTTCTTCTTGCGTAAAGTTGTTGTTGCGCTTCTCTCCCAGAACAGCTTACATTGCGTAACCATAGCATCTCCAAACAAGCTCCTTTTTACTGAATAATTATTAGATTTATGCCAACGTATGGCATCTGACTATTGTAATTTATATCCCTAACCTTTCACACAGACTCAGCCATGAATTTTCTTCGTACCTACAGCTTGTGTGCAAGAATGATTGTGGGGGACCCTCAGCTCTATGTTAACTAGGCATAAGGAGTTCCTGTAATGCTTTACTGCAGGTGACAATATATTTCTATGTTGTACATTGTTTGTTTAAGAGATACATAATTTCATACATATCTGTGGTTATAGCAATAACCACCTGAGTCGACTTAAGAAAGAATTGAATTACATATATAGGCTATCGTATTCTGCAACTACTATTCCATGTGTATGTGAAATCCCCATCTCACCAGCTAGGATATTTAAAAAGTTATATACGAATATATTTTAGTTTCTCCAAAAGGTTAACATTACAATCTAATAGTTCATTTCCACCAAGCCTTAGCTGCAGTTTAGTCCTATTGAAAAAGGGAGATTACAACCTCAAGACGGTAATTGTTAAGTACAAGCAAACAAAAGTAAAAAAGCAAAAAGTAAGAAATAAACCCTGCCGATCACCACATGCTAAAATTTTTGCAACTTACCTGACCTCTTAACCTTATTCGTAAAGAAATAAAGTAGCTTTATGAAAAGTTAATAAATTGAAAAATGTATGAAAACGTCAATTTATAAAGCTCTTTAAACCTACTTTATTTTTTATGAATTAGGCCATAAGTATTTAAAAGGTTTTTTCTCGAATTCAGGTTTTTCGACATAGGAGGTTATTGCTTATGACCACAGATATAATTTACATAATATACAAAAATGTAACTGCTTTGTTGTATACCCAGGTACCATGTCATTCATCCATCCCCTTTACGAATCCGAGACCGCAGCTGTCACTATTTTCGAGTTTAAAACTCATCAGTGTAGGACTCGAGATACCATTATTTGTTTCAGCAACTTACACCGACTACGATTCCCTTTGTCTAGTTCTTGATTGACCCTATAACTACTTGAAACGATTTTTGCTAGCTGGTTCGCATTTAGAAACACCAAGTGAAGCCAAGTTCCAAGTCTCTTTTCAACTAATCTAGCCAACGCAGATGAGACATTCCTCTACTACCTTCAGCGAGTATCGTGTCGAGCATTTTCCAATCCTAAACGAATTTTCATCTATTTGTACGGCATGACATGACATATATATGCCTTTGTAGAACGCATACGGCAGCAGTGTGGAGAAGTGTTTCCCCCATAATTTACGGGCACTTTAGACAGCCTAAAACCTATCGTAAGTCGCCGAACCTTGTGGAAAAATTTTCGTTTTTTTTTATTGTTGGCCAGCAACTCAATCTATTCACACGCACGTATTCCGGCCTCCATCTTACTTCCTTGCTTCCCTTTTCAACTCTACAACGCTCTCGGACAGCTTGCGTTGAATTAATTGTTTCTGTTAGCTCGATGAAATCCACTAACTCAGTCAGGAGTAGTATTTCGAGAAAGAGTTGCAACGCGGTTGCACGAGCCAGCTTCTCTAACTGCTAGAGTGAGAGCTGAGTGGCGAATCTGTTGGCTGTGTGCGTATCTTGACTACAACAAGGTGATGATCCGAGATGTCAGATCGCAAGCCCTGAGCACAAAATTTTATGGGTATGTTTATATAGCGAGCTGCTTGCTTCAAGACCGACACACGCTTGTAGCCGCCGTACATCATGATGAACAGATGTTGCAAGCTTTAGTGGACCCTTAATCTGAGTATGTCAGAGTGGTTTCACCGAAGCTCCCTCCCTTTCTGCTCTAACCCAATTCTACGCACGCCGATTGGCTACCGCATCTCGCACATGGGCTGCTGTAGAGTAGGAATTGAGTGCAGTCTAGCAACTGTAGCTGTCCCAGATGTCCCATTCCCCATTGCATCCCTATATTTTTATTGCTCCGTAAAAAAAAAAACGTAAGTTTGCAGTGAGAAAGCACAACTTTTTGTAGCAACGAAAACGCCATAACTTTGTCAAAGTATCTATGTATTTACGCCTTAACGGGTCAAATTGTTGTTTTCAATTTACCACAAATCAAATCAAATCAAATGAGTGGCATAAAAGTGTAGCAAAGTTTTTTTTAGCATGGTAGCCTTGTAGCCTCCTACATAGCCTGGTGTTTACTCCCTGTTAGTTAATTTCCGACTTCTGTCTCCGTCTATTAAATTAGCAAACTATTCAATTTGAGTTTTGTTGCGGTTTTCTATTTTTGGATTTTGATTTTGATACTTCGATACACACAATCGACAAGCGGTTCGTGCGCAGAGTATAGCAGGTCTTTTGCACTTAACTATTTATGTACATAAAAGATTTATATTTTTTTTTTGTTTTTTTTTTGGTTCTTGGCTGTCGTGTGCATGTTGCATGCTACGCCAATTGCGGCAAACAACATTGAACTTCTTGTCAAAGTTAGTAAGCAATAAATTTGCCATAGACAAAGATCATATATCTATGCATGTTAGGGTGGTCCTTAAAATATCTACATACATACCTACAAAATAAAAACATCGCGAAAATTTAAAAAATTTAAACAAATTTTTTTGGGTCGCCACCAGGGTTTGCAAAATTATTATATTTTTATCGCAAAAATTCGACAAAACTTTTGATTTGACCAGCTATAACTCAGTGTGTTTAGAAATTTTTATCAGAATAAATTTAAATAATCTAAAAAATTTTCAGATTTCAAGCAAAAATTTTGTTAAATTTTTTTGAAATATTCGTGGATGTCTTTATTTTGTACGTAGAACTAAATGAAGGGTTATCCCATACAAAATTTGAATGTTGATATTTTTAAGGACCACCCTAATGTTTGTCTGTACATATACACGTGCATTTGCATGGAATATAACGGGTGATTTTTTTGAGGTTAGGATTTTCATGCATTAGTATTTGACAGATCACGTGGGATTTCAGACATGGTGTCAAAGAGAAAGATGCTCAGTATGCTTTGACATTTCATCATGAATAGACTTACTAACGAGCAACGCTTGCAAATCATTGAATTTTATTACCAAAATCAGTGTTCGGTTCGAAATGTGTTTCGCAAACCCAATTGCTGCGAACGGCGACGAATCGACATTTCACGGTCTTCAGCAACACTCTCAGAAACAGACGCAATATTCTCTTCTGTACGCACTGTACGCATTCGTGTGGTTGGTTTAATGTCCAATAAAGTAAACTGAGTGCGAAACTTGGTCACAATCGCATTAATTGTTTGCTCACTTGGTCGATTATGTAGACCATAAATCGGACGTAAAGCGAACCGAACACTGATTTTGGTAATAAAATTCAATGATTTGCAAGCGTTGCTCGTTAGTAAGTCTATTCATGATGAAATGTCAAAGCATACTGAGCATCTTTCTCTTTGACACCATGTCTGAAATCCCACGTGATCTGTCAAATACTAATGCATGAAAATCCTAACCTCAAAAAAATCACCCGTTATGTATACTATGTATGCTTGTAAACACTTACACAGTTATACATACATATATATATATACATACAGATGCTCTCAACTTTTCATTGCAGTCGAATAAATTGCAGCTCTACTTGGTGTTTGCGTGGGCGTTCACGTTCTATGCTCCATTAAGCAGCAGCGCACAGTGGTTAATACATGGAATTTAATGTTCATAATTCACAGAAGCATTAATTTCTCAACCAATTTGATTAATCTTTTTTTTCATGAAAGCTTATACAATTTGCAATAGACCGGTTGAGCCCGATTTGTGATTTTTGTTTTGTTTATATTAAATTTTTTAGTGCAAAGTGCAGAAAAAGTGTCAGTTTTGAAGAAGATCGATTCTCCTGTTCCAGTTAATAAATGTTACATAAAACGAAAAAAGATTTCACAAGAAAAATTTTTAATGTTTGAAACAAAATTTTCACCAAAAAAAAAGAGTTTTTAGAAAAATATATATATATGCAGTTTATAGACTATTAAATTTTAGTATAATAAAGTGGAAGTTTCAAGTCGCTAAGAGTTCGCGTTGATTTTTAATATTTTTTTTTCGCAAACTCAAAGTGTTGTTACGTGATTTTTTTTTATTTTGGTGAACATTTTTTTTAAAACATTAAAATTTTTCATGTTAAATTTTTTTTCGTTTTGGAGAAACCCTACAGTTGTTTTAAACTAGTTTTTACTACGTAACACTTATTACCTAGAACAGTATAATCGATCCTCTTCAAAATTTACACTTTTTCTGCACTTTGCACTAAAAAATTTAATACAAACAAATAAAAAATCAAAAATCTGGCTCAACTAGTCTCTTGCAAATTTAAGCTTTCATTAAAAAATAATAATCAAATTGGTTGAGAAATGAAGGCTCCAGTAAATTATAAACATTAAGTACCACTTATTAACCACTGTGCAGCGTCACCTAAAACTTTTTAACTTATTTTTCGTTTATTTGTTTTTATCGCATTTTTACAATTGTTCTTTTGATTTTTTGGCTATTATGGTTTTATTCAAGGTCATTTGTACATGTTTAAAACATACATGGCATATGTATTCCAACTAACGAACATGAACATGACATGCAATGCCAACTTGACTACCCAATGCGCCGGCAAAAATACAATCGGTTTAAGGCATTTATTATGCTTCAGCATACATACATAAATATTTAATTGAATATCTATAGTGCATACTCACGTGCGTATTTATGTACCTATCTATGTATTCGCTTAGCTCGTGTGTGCGGGGGCGCATGCGCAACATTTATGTTCACAGATTTTGCGGCAATGATTGAACTTTTGTTAACCTTTCAATTGATATGGATTTGATAGCTAAAGGCAGCTAGTGTTCAGCGAAAGTTCAGTAAAATCAAATGTAATTGCTTTGATGACGAAAACGTTATACTTAATTAGAATTAGAAACATAGAGTAATTTCGGTTTTCTATGTTTGTAGCCCATTTATGACGAAAGATTCACCGCCGATTTCTCAGTTGATACATAACTTTAAGTTAACAAATAGTTAGTAAATCAATAGTTAACTGCCCAATGTTGGCGAATTAACTATGAGTTAATCATCAATTAAGTATACTGAGAAACTGACAACAAGAGATAATTAAACATCCACTGAGAAATCACACCACAGTTATTTCCCTGGTAAATTATTTCACTAAGTCTAATTGAGTATATTATCGAAAATGTTTGAAATCGCAGAAAACACCCTTGTTGATGATGTAATTTACAGAGAAAGGTGAAAACTCCATATTTACTCGTAAATCCGATTTTTAAATTTTATGCAAATTACAAAAATTAATCCACAACAAAAGGGGAGCGTAATCCTAATGAGAACAGTGAGTGACGTAATATTTTTTTTTTAGAAAATTTCGGATTAGCAGTTCTTTTGCCCATTCAGTTTTAGTACAATAAAGTAAAAGTTTCAAGTGGCTACAAAATACCGTTGATTTTTGAAAATTTTTATTAATATAAAAAATTTTCTTCCATACATAGTAAGCTCGACAAAATTTGTATATCGAGGGCTTATATTCAATATGACCTATCTGTAGTTTTTACAAAAATGAGATTCCTTTATAAAAATCCACCTTATACTATGTTCACGTTGAGCCATATACTCGAGTTTATGGGCCATTTTGGAGTTTAACGCTAAACTCTGCTCTTAAACTCGGAGTTTACCATACAAACAATTTTTGTTAAAATCGCCTTAAACGCCACTTTTATTTGGTGTTTATGGGAATGCAACCCTTTTTCTTGACTTAATTTGGTCGCACAGTACAAAAAAAATTGGCCGCAGTGTAAAGTTTTAAATTGAGACTTATATTGCTTTGCTATATAACAAACTATATTTTTATAAAAAATCAATGAATATTAAATAAACAAAAGGAAAACTGGGGATTAAAAGGGTGCGCTATTGAAATGTCGAGGAGTGCATCTTCTGGGCTCCACCTGTGCTCGCATTGCCTAGAGGGGAGGAAAACGAATAAAACCAGCTTTTGGATGCAGGTTCAAGGTTCTCACCTGAAGTAGCTATCGGCTATTGTCCACGCCTTACCAAATTATGGGTAAGCCATCTACGTTCAGCTTGTTCGTAATTACTTCAGTGACTCCGTTCGCTATACATATGCTTCCGAGTTAATTTCAACCCTATACAATTTGAATTCAAAGTGGCTTTGCATAACCTGCCTGATTGGCTTTCAAAGAATGAAATCATTAAATGCTTCTCGAGCGTTAACTGAGTTTTGATTGACTATAGTAAATCTTATGATTACGAGGGTCACTAAAAATTTTTAAAATAAGAAAAAAAACAAAGTTTGTCGGTAAAATCGTTTTATTGGTTATCAAAATATTCTACAACCTATTTTACTCATTTACATACACTCCGGCAAAAAGTATTGGCACAGCTGCTTTTTTTTTACTATATATGCAACAATTTTTATTCTAATAATTTTCCGCCAATTTTTTATAAAAATATGTTTCATTCTACAGCAAAAAACATAAAAATATAATTTGTAAACTTTGTGCAGAACTCGCGAAAATTCAGCAAATTTTCATGCCAATTTTCAACTTTTCAATCAGACATTTTAGAATTTTCTTGAGTATGCAGTTTTGTAGCCCATTAAATTCTAGTATAAAAAGTGCAAGTTCGGAGTTAGTCAAAAATCGCATTGATTTTTGAGAATTATTTTTTTTTGTTGAAGGTGTTTTGCATTTTTTCCATATAAAGTATTTTCAAAAAAAAAATTTGTGTATGGAAGAGTCTGCGTTAAATAAATATGCAAAAATTAACGGTAATTCGTAGCTACTTACGACTTCTACTTTATTGAAAATCTGCATACTGCAGAAATTCAAAAAATCTGATCAAAAAGTGGAAAATTTGCATGAAAATTTGCTGAATTTTCGCGAGTTTTGCACAAAGTTAAGTAACTATATTTTTATGTTTTTTGTTGTAGAATGAAACATAATTTTATAAAAAAAATTTGGGGAAAAATATTAGATTGGAAATTGGTGCATAAATTGTGCAAAATTTGCTCTGCCAATACTTTTTTCCGGCAGTGTATGTACATTAGTGCAGTCGGAACCTCAAAAACATAATTTTTGAAAACAGCTTCTTCTGGCGATGAAAATCTTTGTTTGCGAAATTACTACAAACAAACACATGGATATATTTTATAATTGTTTTTTTTTTTCATTTACAGACCGCTTGTATTTTGTCACATTCAAGAAGAACATCAAACCAAAGAGCACACCCAACACACACTACTTCAGCATAGATGAAGAATATGTCTATGAAAATTTCTATAATGATTTTGGGCCGTTAAATATTTGCATGCTATATCGGTACTGCCAAAAATTAAATTCCAAATTAACAGCGAAATGTCACGCCAACAAGAAAATCATACATTACACGACACTAAATGCCGCGAAGCGACTGAATGCCGCTTACCTGATTGGTTCGTACTCGGTAAGTGCCAAAGAAATTATTTTCTTTTTTTTTTGCATTCTTTTGACATCTTCGCCTTTTACTTTCAGATCATCTACCTAAACAAATTGCCAATGGATGCCTATCGGCCGCTAGTCGCTGGCGATATACCCGCCTATACACGCTTTTGTGATGCGTCTTTTGGACCAAGCGGCTATAAGATTTCGCTAATTGATTGCCTAAATGCTATTTACAAGGCAATGAAAGCTGGTTTCTTCAGCTTCGACGATTTCGATGCCGAAGAATATGAATATTTCGAGCGTGTTGAGAATGGCGATTTCAATTGGATTGTGCCACAGAAGTTTATTGCATTCTGCGGACCACATCAGAAGTCGAAAACACTGCCGAATGGTTATCCATGTCATTCGCCTGAGCGATATTTTGAATACTTTCACGAGAATAATGTAACCACTGTGATACGTTTGAATGCGAAGGTGTACCACGCATCGAGTTTCGAGAATGCCGGTTTCGAACATAAGGATCTGTTCTTCATTGATGGTAGTACGCCAAGTGATTTGATATTGAAGAAATTCCTCTCGATATGCGAGAATACAAAGGGTGCTATTGCAGTGCATTGTAAAGGTGTGTTTGTTGCGCCAATGCACTCCTAATTTGATTTCTAATTGTATTTCTCAAAAAATTCTAATTTTCAGCTGGTCTTGGCCGCACTGGCAGCCTTATCGGTGCATATATCATGAAGCATTACAACTTTACAGCGCTGGAAGCTATCGCCTGGTTACGACTGTGTCGTCCAGGCTCAGTCATTGGTCACCAGCAGCAGTGGATGGAGGAGTAAATATAACAGAAATCATTTTATATATATTTAATTCATTAAACTTCGCGCTGCCTTTTCTCTTTCTCTCTTAAAGCAAACAAACTTGGCTCTGGGCCGAAGGTGACCGCGTGCGCAAACGCTCCGGCTCGCAGTGCCCCATCCACAAGTACGGCATTTACAGCATCACACTCAAACAAGTCATCTCAACCGGTGGTTCGCCGCTTACAATGACGCAACCCAAAGAGAATTGTGTGAAAGGTATCTCACAAAAGGTGGATACAATGCATCTGCATGACAACGAGGATATATCAACCAACGGCAATACGAAAACGGGTGTTACAACGCGCGCACGCTCACCAATCACTGCTACCAATACAAATACAAATACCAACACCATCACCGCGACAACGACCTGCAATCGCCGCTCGAAAGAAAAGGCCGATAGTCGCAATGCGAATGTGAGTAGCGCTAGCGATGAAGATGCCACCATTACCGAGGAGAATGGCGACGATGAAGACAACACTGATAACTCAAATGCCACGTATATAGCATCGACGAGGCGACGCAAGTCCCCAACGCTCGCTATAGCCGGCGCAAATACGCTATCGGATGGCGGTAAACCACCAACACCGCCAGTGCGGCGCACCCCACCCATAGCTGTAGGAGAGGCCAATACACGGCTGTCGCCAGTTAGCGGCACCGAGCCACTCTACGCCGAGAAAAAGCTTAAGAAACCTTGCATTGGCTTGGAAGCAGCACAGCGTCCGACTATAGCGTCGACTGTGAAAATGACGCAAGCAGCAATTGATAAGCAAAACTCGCAGACACAAGGTGATAAGCTGAATCAAATAAAAGCGTTGCGTCGCCAACATCAACAACAAACGCACCATCAGCCCGCAGCGGCACAACAGGCATCGACGGTGTTACAGCAGCAGCAGCAGCAACAACAATTGTCAACGCAGCATAATTCACGTGGCAACAGCACAAATGCTAATACATAGTAAGTGAAATTTTGATGACGTTTTTTTAATATTGAGGTTGTTAAAACAAAAAGCTCAGTTTGTATATGTAGGTATGGTAAAGGCGTTCCTCAAACTGAGGCACGCGATGCCTGCAAATATGGTTCACGATAGCCTGTTAGCCTGTTCTTCCAAAATTCATATTGCAAAGTTGATTTCGAGAAAGCGGATATGGACTATGGTAACCCCGTGGATATTCGGAAAGTTCAATAGGACAATTGAATCGGTGAATTAGACAACCGTACAAGTCCAAATCAATAAATAGGGTCTAGGACCAGTACAAGGCAATTTTAAAGAAATATACAAAGCACATTCGGGACGCCATGGAAGTCTCATATCATCATTGAGGATACCAAATAGTCAGCCAGGTTGAGCAGAATCCTCGGCCAAGAACAGTTTCAGCCAACATTATGTGTATATTAAAGGTTAGATAGTTCATCAACCGGAGGTTGTTGGACGTTCTTCTGAAACCACACTTCACCGCAGTGGTGTTTTTTTGTAGGAGCTTCTGGCGATAGAATATATAAAACGTTTCCTCTTTTGAAACACCAATATCCATTCTAATCATGCTTCGGTGGTGGTTATTCCAATTCTGAAAGCAATTTTTACTAAATATGTATGTATCTATCTGCATATCAGTGGCAGGGCATCCAATATATGTTGTTGTTGTTGGTGTAACAGCATAAAAATACCCCAAATAGTTTTGCTAAAGGTGATCTTTAAATTTACTCTTCTAGAAGGGCTCAACCTACATATTACATATCTTGATTATCTTGTCATCTTATTTTTATTTATCTCTTTTTCTCACCCCTCTCTCTCTCTCTTTATCTCTCTTACAGTCCATTGGATATCGAGCGTCACATGCGCGCCCGTTCGCAACCTTTCCGCAACAACATCGCCAACATAATGCCAAGTACAACGCTAGGTCCTACAGGCACAACAGCACTGGCCACACCAGCATTGCGACACAACGACCAGCATTGCCAAGAAATGGCCGCAGCGACAGCAGCAGCAGCATCGGCAGCAGCTACAGCGGTGGCAGCAGCTCATGAAGCAATGCTTGCTGCAACAGCGGCGCTCAACAATAAAAATCTTTATAATTGTAATAATCGTTTTGTTTATAATACACGTTATCATACCACCACCACCACCACCAACAGCAATAACAACAACAACATTTTCATTAATCCTAATAATAACACACGCACTAATAGTAACCTCATTAACCTTCTAACAATAGCAACTCATACGACAACAACAACATCAGCAGCAGCGGCTGGCACAGTGGCTGGAACTAGTATGCCGACGGTGTCACGTGGAGATGGTGGTACCACACCGTCGTCGGCGGCGGCGGCGGCGGCGGTGGCTACAACAGCAACAACGCTACCCGGAGGCGGTGGCAGTGTGACGACGCGTGCACGCAGTTTAGCCATCTATAGCAAAAGGTAAGTGCAAGCAAGTGATGAGTTGTTAGTGAACATAACTAAAAATACACACAAGTACATACTTTTATGTACAACAGCAAGAAGCACAATAGCAAAAAAAAGAAACAATAATCAGTTAGAGAAAACTAAAATAACTAAACCAAAAAACAACAAAAAAAAAATAATTGTAAATATTTTATCCGAATAGCATTGCAGGATACAAAAAAGTGCTGTTGTACCTATATTTTACTACATTCCAGTGCACATCGCTCTGCTTTCATAGCAATTGCCATATCCAAAGCGCTAAATTTCCAATTATCCTACGCTTGCGCACATTTGCCCACCTTGTTGTTGTATGTATCGCTCATTCGACACTGTTTTGCTACTAAATAATAGTTTTTTTTTTTTTACTAATATTTGCCGAAAAAATAATATTTTAATAAAAAATTATAACCTTTAGTTTGTAGATTGTTGCTGTGCAAGTGTTTTTCAAAATTTGCTAATGGTCCACCAAAACATGTACGATTGATTTTCACTGGTTTTGGTTTTTGTTAAAACTATTTTCATACCTTGCATGCACTTGCGCAATTTGTGTTTTAAAATGCCTAACTTTTAAAACTGTTTAATTTTTGAATTTTTTTATAAATAAAGCTTATAAAGCTAAGGCAAAATTTTAAAATAGAATTTTAAAATTATGAGAAATCCTTTTTAAAAGGTCGCTCAATAAATTTTTAATACATCTGTATGTGGAAATAAATTATTTAGCTAAAATTTAAATAAGCTTAAATTTTACTGAGCTTTAAAAAAGATAACGGAAAAGTGCCTTACAAACATTTTTTTTTTTACGTTCTCATATACTATATATGTAATTTAATGTTTTGACACTTTGCTAAATGTTATTGTGTTTTCGTAGCGTAAGAGTGCAATCTTTTTTTCGACACCTTTATTTTTATCTGTACATTGTTTTGGAATTTATTTTAAAACATTAAAACACTAAATATGCTTAATATGTATCTAGCTCCAATTAAAAATTTCACTAAGTCTAAAAACACTTGGCGTTAGTCATTTCCCAGTACTAATGTATCTAATTTAAAAATAATTACTAAAAACCAAGTTAAAACATATCATATGACTAATTATATCTTAGAATAAGCTGAATGAAATTTAAGAGTATACAACACTGTATAATGTGGATACATACATATAAATTTTATAATATCTAAATGTACATAATACTTAGTTAATTTTAATTTTTTATAAGGATTCGAATTTTTAAAATCAACTTAGGCACGATTCGCTGTATAAAATTCATTTTGAAAACGCAAGCCTAAACGAAGTTCGAATTGGCAATTTACAAAATAATCTCTTCTCGAAAACAACAATAATTTAATTTAATATCGGTTAAGGTTTATTTACTTCATATTCTTCTTTTATGGCAATACTACAATCGCTCGTCGGTTTGGACCAAGTCCAAAAAAAACTTCGCGCCACTTATTCCAGCAAAGTGAAGACAGTGCTGAAGGGCACTCGGTACTCGGTACTTCGTTCCATCTTCTTCAGTGTCCATCATTCACGCGAACAGGGCCATAGATTTTACGTAGAGAAGTGTTCTCTCGAAAGCCCCCAAAGCCTTCTCATCTTTGTTCGGCATAGTCCACGTTTCTGCGTCATATAAAAGGACGGGAATGATTAGAGATTTGCATCGCGTAATTTTTGTTCGTCGAGGTATACGAAAATAATATGTATATACATATGTACATTAGGGTGCCTCACCAAGAGAACTCCAGGATTTTATAAAATTTGTTAAAAGACTTCGCCCGAAATATTTTCGAAACGTATTAAAATTTACTTGAGCTGAACCGATTCGAAAGACGTACATACTTAAATCGAGCTTTTATGAATGAAATTAGTTTTTGAGAATATTTCTTCCAAAAAATCATCTCAGATTATCTATCATAATAGTAATTTTTAGCAAAAAAAAAAAACCGACTTCAACTCCCATATAAAAAAAAAATATATATATATATCTCATGATCCACTGATCGGATCTCAACCAGATTAGTATGGGACCACCTCTGAGACACTACCTTTCCGATGCAAAAAGAATTATCGGTTGACGTGGTCCAAAGTTATGCGGTAACATACATAAAAAAAAAAAAAAAAAAATATTCCGACGAACTGATAACCTCTTCCTTTTGTGGAAGTCGGTTAAAAACGTTTGATCATTTTATCAAGGGAATCAAAATAATTAAATTTTTTGAGGTATTTTCAAAACGGCCCAGCTTGTGAAAATCTTAGTTTTTTTCGAAATATTTAGGCGAAAATAAATAATTTTATAAGTCCGATGGAAAACAGTACCGATTTTTATTTTTATTTTTATTTTTTTTTTTGGAGTGTGTTGCACCCTAATGTACATACATTCAACTAAAATAAATTTTCCACAGCGAATTCTGTCATTAAATCATCTATTAGATAAATTTTATACTTAAATCGGTTAGATCTAGCTACCCAAAAATCAAGCTCCAAAGGAGAAAAAAGTAAAGAATAAACGCCCAGCCAAAAATAAACAACAATAGTCACATAGAATATTATTAACTAGTATTTCCTTCCAATTTTCTACAATACATTATTGCATTTGCATTCTAATTATTTTAAGCTTTTTACGTTTTCAAACGGGCGGTTTAATTTTTAAGAAAAAAATACCAAATCGATCTAGCTTATCTTGGCGCCAAATTAATTAATCAAGCAAAAATTCTAATAACACAAGTATACTAACAGAAATCCATTTAAACGAATGCAAGCAAAGAACGTCGCTAACGGTAGCTGAGCATAGGAAAACGTATGAGTTTTTACGTATTTCTACGACATCTCAAACGTCATCTTTATTACGTAATTCGTTTTTGAATGCATACAATTATGACCGGTTTTTAATGTTATAGCGCTAAATTTCTTCAGGGTTGATCGTTTACTGAGAAACACATACGATTTTTGTATGAAAATTTTAAATTCACGACGCTTTGCATTTGGTTTTGATTTTCACTCAAGAAGCGACCAAATATGTTACATAAAAATTTCGAATTCTCAGCGTGAATCATGCAATGCAAATGAGTGTGAGAACGTGCCATTAGGTACGATTTTCAATACATGCACTTGTAAATGCTGAGCAGCTAAAAAACTACTTAAATATATTCATTAATAAGAGAAAAATTTTCAAATCTGATTTCTAATAACTTGAAATCATTCCAATAAAATAATTAAATATCGAAATTAATGGGAGTTTTCACAATGCCCAAATTGCGCTATTTTAGCCCCCCATTCCATATGAAATTAAAGCAAGTTTACACAACCATCTCGATTTCAATTTCAATTAAAGTTTTTTTTTTTGTTTGTTTGCCTTGGCTTTATTGGCATTTGTTTTTTCTTCGTTCTGCGCACTTATCATTCAAAATAAGTAACTTCCAGGGTTGTATTGGCAAAGACGAAATTGCCATCTCAATCGCAATTACAGCCGAAATTGAGAACATGTTGAAATTCCCCAATTTGGGCGTCGGGGAAACTCCCTATTATTACATTGTTTGATTTATTTGCATTGAAAACATTCGAAATTTAGCAAATATTATTAAAGCCAAGTCTATTAAGAAAAAAATATATTTGAAATCGTGTTTCGATATTAAAATTTTTTAGAAAATAATTTTATAAAGCATTTCAAATGCTTATATCGATGGCTGAGTGGAAGACCAACCTACCGGTGCGAAACCGCCCTATCTTAGCAAAATTTTCAAAAACACACTATTTCAGAATTTGCTTGAATTTAACTAATGTAAATTCAATATATCGGCAGCTAAGATAGGGCGCTTTTAAATTTTTTGTTCAAATAGATCTTTCTTCAACCAAATTCTGAAATAGGGTGTCTTGAGTCATTTTCCGAGACGGCGTTTTTGAACTGCCTGCCGAGACAAGTTGATCTTCCACTAAGCCGTCGATTTATTGCCTTATAAATTTGGGTTGTGAATTTTTATTCTAATATAATTTCTGTGGTTTCCATTTTTTAATACCGGATTTCTATTGGGCAGTAATTTACAAAAATTTCAATAACGTAAGTACGGCAATCCAAAATAACAGTGCTGTTGGCTTAATAAGAATAGCCATTAAGGGCAGGTTTCTCCGCTAGCTTTTAAAATTTATCTGATCTTTAAACACAAATTTTGTTCTGGCCTAAATTGATTTTCACAACGCATTTTGAATGGCGCAAATTTTTTGACATTTCAACGCCCAGTGGAAATTCGGTATAATAACTAGATATTAAATATCCATAAAATATATTAAATAAGTGCACATATTTTTTCAATAATTATACTCAAATTCATTTCTAAGCCTTATTTTTGCCATTTTTTTGTCTTGTAAAATATATTTCAGTTAAATAATATTTTAGAAAAAATTTTATGCTGCTAAAATTAATATGTAGACCAATAATTTTACCCTAGATATAAAGTGCATGGAATATTAATATAATTATAAATTAAAAAAAAAATATTATGTATACATATTTTAATAAACACAAAATCTGTTTAACCGCAACCAAATTATCAATTTGTTTTGTTTTTTTTTACGTTTTTCGGCAATGCATTTTTGGCAAATATTTTATTCGCAATTCATTTGAGTTTGTTTTAAATTATTATTGTCGTTAAAATTGTGTTGTAAATAAATATTTTGAACTTATTTGCTCTTTGAATTTGTCCATTTATTATTGTACTCGCATTAGGCTTGTTTTTCTCTGTGTATAAAGTGGCAACTTTTTGTGCTTTCGGTTTTTTTATTTTACTGCTTGCTATATTCTTGTGTTTTTTTTTTGGCATGTAGTTTATTTAGTTAACCGCTACTTCTCCCGTTCCGCTTCTGGTTCCCTTTGCTCCTGCAGTCACGCCCTTTTCCCAATGGCTTTGGTATTTCTGCAAAGCAATGCAATTCTTAATAAATTACTGTAATAAAAGTTGTCGATTATGTATAACAGTGTTGCATTTGTTGAAGCTCTTAGCGAGCTTTATGAACGAAGTATTAATACTTTGGGTATTATTTTTATCTACATATTTTAAAATAGTTTGTTCATAATTTTATTTGAAATATTTTGTGAGAGTTTAAATTACTGTCGCGTTGATTTGCTTATACAATTTGCAGTCTGTTATTTTTCTACTAAATAACATTAAATTTTTAATAAGGTCTGAATTTTAAAAATAAGATAGAAATTTCCACATTAAAATCCACAGGAAGAATATATTCGATTATTCGATTACTCGAGCAAGTTGGTTAATCAATTATTCGGTTAATCAATAACTCGAGTAATCTAGATTTTGATTACTCAAAACGATGATTAATCGAGTTACTTGAAATATGATTACTCAAAAAAATAATTTTGCTCGTTAAAAGAGTTTACTTTGGAAAATGCTTATTTTCTTTTTTACATTCTGTATATGAAACAATTTTTCGTTTTAATTTTTGAAAACAAAAACGTTGTTTTCAAAGTATCAAGGAACTTTAACTACTTTATACATATGTAAAGAGTTGAAATGTTGATTACTCATTTTACTCGAAATGTTGATTAATCATAAAGCAAATTACTCAAATATTTTTGTTTTTGGTTAATCAAAAATCTTGATTACTCGAGTAACTGAACTTTTGAGTAATCATAATTTCCAATTAATCGAATAATTGAGTTATTTACTTTATGATTAATTAAAAATTTGAGTAATCAATTAATCGCACAGCCCTAGTTTACAGTGAAGTGATAGACTCAATTTCAGGGTGCTTGTTGATGAGCATACATGGATGACCTACATACATGTGTATCTTTCCGAGTTTTTACTCTCATCATAAATTTCTCTAAGGCCTTTCACCAAAATTCGACACCATAGAACATGATAGTGTGAACTCCCACTTTGTTTAACAGTTCATTTCTACCAAGCCTACTAACTTCAATTTATGCCTATTGGAAAAAGGAGATTACCACACGAAGGGGGGTAATTGCTTATATTGAGTACAAGAAAACGAAAGTAAAAAACCAAAAAGTAAGAAATTAACCTTGCCAATCCCCGCATCTTTAAGTTCTTGGAGCTTACCTGCGCTCTTAACTGCAGTTGAGCTTTCGGTGGAAATGGGCTATAAGGTCTAATTTTTTATAAGCTCATAAGCTGATTGTTTATGAATAAATTCCACAAGAGTAGGGAGAGTACTCCGCATTGTGGGGTGCCGAAAATTCCTTAAAGATCTAAGTAAAATCCTTTTACAGTAAATACAGCATTAATGATGTATGTTGGTAGAGCGATCTACTTGTGAGCAATGTTAAATAAGGCAATAAGTTGTTACTCACTCACTTGAAGAATGCTTCGCAAAACGATGAGACAATAAAAAATTTCTAGAAAAAGATAGTGATTTCAAAACGTCCGGGATTTCCAATTTTTATACACGGGTATTTAGCTTAGTGGGCAATTTGTCTGTCAAAAAATCGCGTCATTTAAATGCGGCTGAAAATGGCAGTGATGCATGAGAATGGTTCGCGTTTTGCCTCGAACGGTTTCTCTAGTTTGAACAGAGCTTAACGTATTAGTTCAATGTGAACCCCAAAATTAGACATGGCGTTGCAAAGGCAGACTACCGTCGTATTTCCGTACACATTTGACGGGGTGTGAATTTAAGTAGAACTTTTTCCTCAAATTTGGTACAATTTGAAAATTTTCTTTTTTCCATCGCTGCCCCGTACTCCTTTTGTTGATAATTTTACACGTTTTGTTTTCAGTCTGTCTCACTCAAGCTGCCTTTACTTGGGTCGATTTCCGGCGACGAGGAAATCGACCAGCCAAAACACTTACATTTTACAGTTGAATCTCCATTTAAAATGGTAGATTTTGATTGTAAAACAAAAAACGACTCGTGTAAAATTATTTCCTCTCAAACTCATAGTTTCCTATGTAGGCAACAATATCATCAGCTGTTTGCTTTAAAACGAATTAAAATGTACCGAACTTAACAGTTGTACGCACACGAACGGTGTATTCGCCTTTAAACCTATTCATTAATCGAATGTAGTCCAATTAAAATTTTATGATAACATTTTAACAGGGACCAAGAGCAAAATGTGTGATCGAAACTAAACGTCGTTCTCGTAGTTTTGTTTCCAAGGATGCTTAAAACCCAAAACCGAAATGGGAACAAAACTTTTGGGAGTACTTTTACAAGAACGAAGGTGAAAAAAAAGCGTGGAAAACGTTCTTAATAGGAATTATATAAGAACGTTCCCAAAGAGAACAAAATGCGAACAATACTTTCGGGAACATTTCTAAGAGAAAAAATGGAAACAATAGTTTCCGCAACGTTTTGGCAAAGAACGAAACGGGAACAAAAGTCTAAGGAACTTTCTCCCGAAAAACAATTTGAGAACTAAAGTCTCGGGTGCTTTGTGACACAGAAAAAAACGGGAGCAAATCGTCTCTGAACTTTTCGCGAACTGACAGATAATTATGCAAATTAACTTAACGAAAGACTTAAGACACGAACTTTTCTCCATAAATGGACAGTTCACCCTGATAAACGATCTGCAAGTTGAAATTATACAGCTTTCCTCTGGCTTGGAAATAACCATCGTGGCTCTCACTTTTGTTCTCTATTTAATCCTCCTTGAAAACGTTCTGGATACTTTCGTTCTCAATTTGTTCTCATTGTAAACATTCCCGAAAGTTTCGTTCTCATTCCGTTCTTCTTGAGAACGTTCCCGAGAGTTTTGTTCGCATTTTGTTCTTTACGGAAACGTTTTCGAACCTATTGTTCTAAATTTATTCGCATTCAAACTGCTCTCATTACTTTTGGTCCCGCTGTTGAACGTTCTTGACATAACATTTTGTTCTCGTACACTTTGCCATAAAAGATACACAAACTTTTGGAAGAAATTAAAAATTCGAAAATTGTTTGTTTTACCAAAATACCGCTCTCTAACACCGTTAGGTGTCGGTTATAATAAAGAGCGTTAACTCAAAATCTTTTGTTTTTGGATCATGCGATTAATAAGCTTGATAAGGAGTATATCGAGCCCTAACCGCCAAATAACGTAAGCCACATTTTTTTCAAAATTTTATTTTTGATGCAGAAATATTCCTAGAGCATCTAGATGCATTTCTGCATCAAAAAGAAAATTTTGAAAAAAATGTCGCTTACGTTATTTTGGCGGTTAGGGCTCGATATGTTCTGCGTAGCAGATAACAAAGCTCCCCAAAAGGGCGAAACAAGTGTCTTTCGATCCTTTTTTTGTATGCCAATTATTTATGTGAATTGATCAAAACTTTATTAGCATTTTTCTACACAAATAAAATGTTCGGTTAATTCTTGATAATTTAACGTGCGATATAATCTCCAAGTTTAAATTTAGCTTTTTCTTCATTCCGATCATGCATGCCCTTAGAATGCCGTCCGTAAGCTCAGGACTCAGAAATGCAACACTGTTTACAATATCGCAAAAATATCTATCAATTAAAAAAGTAACAAAGTATGAATAAATCAATTAATACAAATCAAATCTTCTATTTTTCTTTTTCCTTTTCTCCTCTCGCGCAAACTACACTGCCATGCATACTCTGTAAATCGAAATATGTATACAAATAAAATTTGCTTCTCCACTTTTTGTCTACTACCAAATTTCGACACACGAACGAACGAAATTATTGACTGAACGTTCTGTCCTACCCGAAACAAAAATACCCCTTACCGCCTTCCCCCTCGCGCAGAATGGGTTTCATGCACTTACGCAAAGCGGAAACACAACAACAACAACAGTTGTCTAATAGCAATAACAACAACAGCGCTGTTGGAAATGTAGCAACAAGCAATGCCTCAACGGCCACGACGAGCAGCGGCTATACATTGCCGCATCACCATCATCATCATCATCACGATGTGACCGCGCCCACGCTAAGTAGCCTCAATAAACAAACGAAGACCTACAACAACACGTTGATAAGTTCGACGTCAAATGTGGCGGCAATCGGCATAAATGAGAGTAAAATTCCGGTGGTGCGCGCAAGTGCAGCGCTAATGGATGTGGGAGTCAGCGGTGCAGCCGCGACCGCGACGGCAGCAACGTCAAGCAGTGGGGCTGCCGGCGGAAGTATTGGTTCATCTGCTACCATACCGCCTACGCGTAGTGGCGCATCACGCGCGCCACACCACCATATGACGTTGCGCGGCCGCTCGCGTATACGCTATCATCGCGCAGGTGCAGGTACAACGGCAGTGGCGGAATCGCCGCCATGTACGACTGTGACCGCGCGCTATTATCGCGACGTGTCAGCTATACCATCGGCGGGTGCGTCGCCATTAGACGCCGGCGGTGGTGGCGGCGGCGGCGGCGGCGGCGGCGGCGGCGGCGGTGGTCGTTCTGCTTCGGCAACGCTTGATTTCAATTCGAATCCTCTGCATGATGCCGCTGCCGCCAGCACTTCTGCTGCTTATACGCATAGTAAAGTGTCACAGTCGACATCGCTGCCTAAATCTCACATGTATTATCAGCGTCATCAACACTATCAGCAGCCTAGTGGCAGTGTTGCTAAAAATAGCAACAATAACAATAACAACAACAATGATATGAATGTACAACTAAATGAAAATTTACGTTCCACACCGCCTTTAGATACAAACCGGCTGATTAGCAACAACAATTACGGGCGCGGTAGTTTCGATGCGGGCATCAGTGCAACAACCACAGCGTCGACGCGCGCCTCACCCACTGGCATTCCAACGGGCATCACAAAACGCAACAAACGTTCGCTGAGTAGCACGCGCCTCGAGAAGGACAAATGCGATGAATACAATACGAAATTGCTGCGCAAAGCAGCGGGCAACAACAATGCAGCGCAGAGTAATAGCAACGCGTGCGCTAGTGGGAGCGGCAACGATAGTGGCAACGTAGATGACCGCAACAATGCGAATAGCAACGAAAGAAATCAGCTCTGTTCAGTTGGCACGAGAAGAGGTGGCGCAGGTGGCGACTCAAGCGGTGTTGCTCTCAGAGCACCAGGCACTGCCGGCGGTGGGGCTGGCTATCGAACGCGGCATCACGTGCCATGCGCGGCAGCGGCCGCCAATAACGCCACCACCTTACTCGAATCATCTACAGCCTCCTCGGCCTCGTCAGCTTCCACTTCGGGTATTCCAACGCCGACGGCGTCCACCACAGCGCATGGTTTGTACTTGCAGCGCGGCAGTGGCGCGCGCTATGCTGCAGCAGCAGCGGTAATGGCGGTCGAGCGTGAGCGTGAGACGACATTGAAATTGCGCAAGAAAATCAGTTACTGAGTGCGGCGCAAGTGATTTTAGTTTTTATGTGGTTACACTTTAGTAGAAAAAATATGCTAATTTACGAGTATATTAAAAAGTTCTATAAATTTTTACAAAAACCTAATTTATGTTAGTATTAACTATAAATTTAGTATGTACATATTATTTGTATAGCCCATATTATTGAATTTTTGAAACCCAGTGCATGTTGCAATATCGAATTTTTTTATTAGCATATCCAATGTTGAATAATCTTATGAAAACTCATGTTATACATATTTGAAAACATATGTACGTTCAAAAAATATATTTAAAAAATTTTAAATTTCAACTTCCTTATTTTTCAAAATTATTTAGCGTGAGATCTCTGTAACTCACAGTGATTTATGTGAGTTAACGGTAGATGCCAAAAGTAGCGTGTAGCAGATTTACACACTCATCGCATTTTTTTCTCTCACACTTGCTCTACCTCTCTCACCACATGCGGGTGCTGCACTAGCCAACTGGCACACCCATTAAGCGCCCTATACACACATTGATTTATAGTTCAATCAGACGATGATTAAACAATCATCAGATGTGCTTTAATCAACTTTTGCTAAGTGGTTCAACCAGCTGAAGATTATTCAAAAAAATTTATTTTATTGTTAGGGGTTCAGACACCAACACTTCAGTAGTAAATATTAAGAATGTTCGTTTAAAAAGCCGTAGTAGCTTAAGCGCTCAAAGAGAGACATATTCCAATTTTTGCACGAAAAGGAATTTGCTCAAATTCGCCAGTCAGCTGCTGGATACGGCTGCATTTCAAAGATAATAAATTTTTGTGAAATTTTTTTAATTATGTCAATGGAAATAACTTGCATAATCTTGTAAAAGTTATTTGTCGCACGAGCATTTTTATTGTGAAATAGTTGTTTAACTGCTTGAAGGATAAATCAATCGGTGTATAGGGCGCTTTAGTTGATAGTATTGTTCTTTTGAAGATTATCAAGAGAAATAAATGCCCTTAAGTAAAGAGTAATGAGAATATTTTTTAGTGCAATTTCAAAATTCGCAATAATGTTCTTTACTTAAAGTTTGATTACAAAAAAAAAAAAAACGCATGGTAAGTCCATTTTTTTATGCGTTGATTATTGTGATTTTTTTTTTATTTCAAGCGCTTTGAAAGTCTGAAAATAGCGCTGATCCCTTGCTTAAGGTATCCGCAGGATTATTGCTCCAAACAGGCATTCAAATAAAGTAACAAGAATTTGCAATTTTTTCACTAAATGCATTTTTAAATGTTTAATTTATTTATTTCCTTAGTGAGTTACCTTTTATAAGTATTTGATTAAGGCTTTCTCTTCTAAATATTTTTTATTGCTGTATTTTTACATTAAAAAATAATGATGTCTTCGTAAACAATATTTTAAATATTTCGCAATATTGAATCAAAAAGTCAGCACCGAAGTTTTGCTTTAAGTAATATGAAACTTTGTATTAAAGTGTTAAATCGTTTTTTTTTCTTAGAAAAAAATTATATTTCGCGCAGATGATTCCCCTATACCCTTGTATTATGCAGAGTTTCCACAAGACATTAAATGACTAAAAACTAATTGTGGTAGTAGACTTCACAGAGGCTATTGCTCAATCGTCCTACTTTATTAAAAAATTTGCTAAATGTTGTATTTTTTTAAGAAATGGCTTTAAATTTTATTCAATTAAATAACAGTGAAAATAGTTGCAACGAACTTTATCACTCACTCTTTAATTCACAACTTTGCCATTCAAATGTTTGTCATTTATTGCCTGGTGGAAATCCGTCATAAATGAAAACTTGTAACTCGATAAATATTTTTAGAAAATTTTTTTAAAGTGCACAGTTACTAGACTATTGACGTTTTCGTGGGTTATACTTTTTTTTGCTAAAGATGTAAAAATTTGCATACATTTGTTGTTGTTTTGCTTCTCTTTTTTTTAATACAGCCTTGAAGAATATGAAAAAACCAATTAAATATTTAGGCATATCTGTGAATATATTGGGCGGCGGCATCTTTGTGTAGACAACCAGGCCATGAAATATATATACATATGTAATTGTCGGCCGCTGTGGTGTAGTGGTAAGCAGTGCGCGCTTTCACTCATCAGCACCTGGGTTCAAACCCTGGTCAAAGCAACATCGCAAAAAATATAGAAAAAAGGTTTTTTCTTAACAGCGGTCGTCCCTCGGCAGGCAATGGCAAACCTCCGAGTGTATTTCTGCCATGAAAAACAGCTTCTCATAAAAATACAATCGCCGTTCGGAGTCGGCGTAAAACTGTAGGTCCCTCCGCTTTGTGTGACAACATCAAGGCGCACACCACAAATCGGAGGAGAAGCTCGGCCAAACACTAACATATGTGTAAGCGCCAATCTATTATTATTATTATTATTAATTTTCGATATATAAATTGCTTACAACAATATATTGAGGTTCATTTGTGAAACAAAAACTCTGAGCACTTACTATAAACTTTATACTTACAAAATGTACATATTTATACCTTTATATGTAACTAAATGCATTCTACAAATAAAAACTAATGAAGTACATATCACTCGTTTGCTGAAAGAATGTTATAACTAGGAAACAAAAAAGAAATATTGATATTATGTAAACAAAAACTTCGTAATACTATGTGTCAATTGTATCTTACAAGAAGAGAATTTTCCTTTCTATTGCTAAATTCTTTCCACTTTTCACTAGGGCGATAGAACTGGGTTTTTTAAACCAGTTTTTAACCTCTATAATTACCGAACCCAGCTCAAACTCGTAGGGAATAAAGTTGGTGTCAACACCTTTTCTTGGTTTTCTTGATAACCAAATTTTTGTTTAAAGGGCAGATAAATTTTAAAAGCTACTTGAGAAAACGGTCC
This sequence comes from Rhagoletis zephyria, assembly GCF_001687245.7. NCBI lineage: Eukaryota > Metazoa > Arthropoda > Insecta > Diptera > Tephritidae > Rhagoletis > Rhagoletis zephyria. The sequence goes on along the minus strand of NW_016157809.1, from coordinate 143,919 downwards.
TTAGTGATTAGAGATTATTATCAAGATTTTTATAAATGTAAGAAAAAACAGGTTATCCCAAATGCTTGAATATTGATTAAACGTAATTTGATGCTTGTTTTCTTTATTCTTATACCGGATTCACACGAGGCTATGAGACGACAACAATTTAAAAAATAATAATTATAATGTAATCAGGGACGTTAACCGGCTTTGAACCGCTTAACCGAAATGAAATTTTCCACAAATGCTTGATGCGAGGCGAAAACCGAATCACTTTTTACAAGTTTTATGAAGACAAAATTTTCCCCAATTTTTTTATGTATTTATTTTTAATTTTTTTTATTAAATATACTAATATATAAATAAAAATAATACACAGTTTTTACTTTCAATTCCCAACCATTAATTCAGACACAAAAAAAAACGTTTTGACAAATCAATCTAAAGCTCTGAACACATCGAAAACGACATCACCACACGACACGACATTAAGGTTTTATCTACATAATCTAAACGCCTTGTCGACGGCGACATGGCTTTTTTGAACGCGCCAGCGACACATGAATTTTTTTGAGTTTGACATAAAAGAAGAAGAACCGTAGCTGTCGCTAGAAAAATAGAAATAGATCCAATCTGGCCACAGCTACATTTTTGGCTAGTCGCAGAGTTGCCGTGTCGTCGCCAAATTAATTATCTACATAAGAGTACGTGTTAAAATAATTTGACAGATGTGGTCCGTAGCCCGTCGTTTCCAATGTGTTTCAAGCTTAAACGGCTCGACCCGCTGCACCGAACCGACCAAATTTTTCATCCGGTTCACGATTCTGATTATGATTATATTGACACAGCTATAATTTACTGCCCGACTCTGTCATTCAAATATTTCTCACATCAATACGCAGTGAAAATCCGACACTATGGCAAATTTTAATTTCTTTAACTTTCTTTTAAGTGTTATCACCGCATAAATAAATAAAATACTTTAGGTCTAAACGTTTTTTTACTATAAAAATTGGGTATTGGAGTTTTTTTATTTACTTAAAAAAAAAAGGAAACCCAAAACCGGTTTTATAAAATCGATCGCCCTATTAGCAACCATTATTATAAATAAAACACACTTTCATCAAAACACGGTAGAACATTAAAGTATCCTTTGGATTAAATTCGACGTTATTTAATTCTTAAATACTAATGCCGGATTTCCACTGGTTATTAAATGACAAAAATTCAAGCCACTAGGTTTGGCATTAAAAAATAATCGTCTGTCTTTACACTGCCGAATGAAACAGTCGAGGCATTTTTAAATTGCTCAAATATTTATGCACTTTAATAGTCGTACATAGTGAAAATTCGGTATTGACATTCTCTTAATTGTTATTCAAAACTTAGTAACTGACCAAAAAACTTTAAAGCTGTTTTTCCCCGATTTATATTTTATTTTTTAGTGTTCGACGTTCCTTCAGCAAACAAGCCGTATGTGCAGTTGTAGAATGTTTGTAAAATTTAAAATTTAGACTTATGAAGTACGTATAAATATTTAACTGAAAGTACCTTAAAGTCTAGAGGATACCTTAAAAACACAAAAAGGAATACAATACGTAGTATTACTGATCTACTAAAAAAATACAAAAACAAAAAACCGTTAAGAATATTAATTAAGAGTAAAGGTATGTAGGACACAAACTATGGCATCATTCTCCATATCTACCGAAAAACTAAATAAGAAATAAAAAATAAAAAATCGGTACTGTTTCTCGACCGGAAATATAAAACTTATTTTATTTTAAGATTTCTGCCAAAATATTTCGTAACATTAAAAAGATTTACGCGAGCTGAATGGATTTGAAAACAAATAAATACCTCCAAAACTTATGTTTTCTGAAAAATCACTATAAGTATAAAACAAATTTTTAAAATTGTATCATGTTAATAAAAATTATGCAATTGCTTTCTCTTAAAATGTCAGACCCTTTACTCGATTCATACAAAAAAATTTAAGTGAAAGTTTTGAAATTTTAAGAAACATCAATTGCTTAGTTTTTGCTCATACGGCCCAAAAAGATTTTAGCAGGTATTTTCAAAGAGGTCTAACTCAGGTAAATCATAATATATTTTTTCCGAAATATTTGGCGGAAGTCTTAAAAAAAAATGCATTTTATAATTTTGGCGAAAAAACGCAACTTCTTTTTTGGTGATGTACCCTAATGTACATATACATATAATTCTTATAAAAAAGAAATAAAAAAAAGTGTTAAGGTGTAAATTTGTGCAAAGAAACTAAAGTTGTAAACGTGTAGCTTATAATATGCACATATATGTACGCATGTAAATACTTACGTATGTACATATACATATATGTACTAGGGTGGTCCTTAAAACTATCAACATGTGATTTTTATATGGGGCACCCTTTTATTTTGTTCTACCTACAAAATAAAGACATCCATGAAAATTTCCAAATTTTAAGCCAATTTTTAGGGATTTGAAACAAATTTAATTTTTTTATTAAATCGCAAAAATTTTGTAGAATTTTTTTTTAGAATTAATTTTTAAAACCCTAAAAATGTTTGTAAAATTTCGAAATTTTAGTGGATATCTTTACTTTGTACGTAGAACAAAATAAGGGGAGTATCCCATGATGTAGATATCTTTACGGACCCCCCTCTTATATATGTATACACATATAAGCTTACTACAGAGATATTTTCTAAAAGAAAAAGTTATACATATTACGTATGTATATTTAAGATTTTTAGCTTAAGTACATACATACATACATACATTTTTGCAATGTTTTCCAGTGCAATTGTACTACACTTGTTTGACTGTTTGTTATTATACGTATACATATGTACATACCACTGTTCGGTTAATTAAAATTCACATGTGCATTACTATTATTAAAATTATTATTAGACATTTATAAATAAATGTTTATATATCAACTTAATTATTGAAGTTACTTTTTTAAGGAAATTATATATATATCTATATATATATATGTACATATATTACTGTATAATTTGTATTTGAATTGTAAATTTAAATATTTTCTTATTAACAGAGAGCACGCCACGTGCGTGCATACATATACATACATACATACAAATTTTCTATATACACATTTATAAGCTCATTTATTAAGTTTGTTTCCGTATGGAATTTAGTCAACAAGTTTGTAACTTAAAAATTAAAAAAAAAAAAATTAAAAAATAAATAAATCTAATTGCAAACTATACTACAATTACATACCTTAGCTCATATGCATGCATAGAAATTAAGAAACATAATACATATATAATTACAAACACATGTATATAATATATACGCTGGTTATTTTTAAAGTGGCATAAGTAATTTCCTTACTCTTGTGCTTATATGGTTGGTCTACCGTTATAACCAAAAGGGCCAAATCTTTTTACTTTTGGCTGCTGAAGTTGAACGAATAATAGACGTGTTCAACTACAGGTAAATAATTACGCAAGGCAAACGGCATTAAATGACTTATGCCACTTTCAAAATAAACGCCTCATATTTATGTACATGCATATAAATTGCCTTAAAAATGTTGTACAAACATAATGAAAAAATGCATGCATGCATACATACATACGTACATATTAGTCATAGTGAGTAGTGAAAAACTAATTTAATAATAGAAAACAATACGTATGTACATATAGTATGTGTAGTACACAATAGGAAAATTGTTTAAAACAAAATTTCTTAACTTTATACAAAATGCAGTCGAGCGTGCAACATACAATGTATGTACATATTTTGTTTATTAAAAAATCATTTTATGTTTTCTTTCAAGTATTTTTGGCTTTTCTAAGCGATTGGTTTAGTCTGTATTAGTAGCGACAACTGAAATTAACTTCAACCTCTAAATAGTTAACAGAAAATGTTGGCATTTTCTTGAATTCAAATACATACATACATATTAAGGTTCCAACAAATATACTATACATCCTTAGAAGCTGATGGATTTTTGTTTAATTTTTAATTTTATTTAACTTTTCAATTTCATTCTTTCTATATAAACATAAATGATCTTATTCCTAAAAATAAGATAGCTTTATGAAGTGACAATTTCATACAAATTTTCTATTTATAAAGCATTTACATAAATCCATTTTAATTTTTATGAATTTGATTGAATGTATGTACACACATACATATATACTGTTCTGTTTATCACTTGAAGAAGTTTAAATCTGGAATACAACCAAAAATTAATAAGTATATAAACAGACATACATGCGCATACTTATAAAAAACATTAAAGTTAAAATGTTAACGAAAACGAAAAAAAGTGTATTGAAATAAAACATACTAAATACATAAATTTAATACGTGATTTAATTGATCAATTTAAATTTGGCGGACTTATAATGCAAATCATGCATCGTCAACGGAAAGTGGAATAGTAATTGCAAGGGTGTATTGTCATCATCAATAGTTGCGTACTTCATTAAACTCGCCAGAAGTTGCAAGTGTTTGCCAGCATTTACCAGAAATCGTTCCCATACTCGGTTGTCTGGTAAATGAGAAGACAGATGTTGACAGAAATTTTACCCGCAGATTTCAAACATATACTACGTTTATACGCGCGTATTATTTGCAAATAACAATTTGCAAAATGGTAAAATTTAACTGTGATGAGTTAACTTTTTATTTGCAAATAATTAGTGGTACTATTTGCAAATAAGCGCAAGACGGCGCCATTCTTAGGTTTATTTTCTTTTTCGATGGTCATCTTATTGCCTTTTCATAATCAAGACGTTGTCATTTTTAACTTTATTTTCTTATACGATGGTCATATTATTGCCTTTTTATAATCAGGCAATATTAAAAAAGAATTTTTCATCATCAAATAAACAGTGAGTTATTTATTTGCAANCACACTGCTAACCACTACAACACGTCGGCCGCCTCGCTTCTTATTCTGAATTTATTCAACATACTACGCGTCACTGTGGGGATTTCCTATATCGACAATAGTTCCGACCATGATAAAAACATAGCAAGGTAGAACCGTTCTCTCAATTTGTCGGCCATGATTTTTTTTTGAAGTTTGCCAACATTTTAAAATCATATAAAAGTGAAAATAAAAAATTGAAGTTCTTCGAAATTGTTGTTGCTTGAGATAGAAAATGAAAATGTGTGTGTGAGTTTGTGAGTAAATTTAAAAATTAAATTGTTTGGAAACGTCAAGAATTTTAAAAGTGACTCTCAGCGGTTCTACCTTACTATATTTTTATCATGGTCTCGACTGCGTTCCAATTTCGAATACAGCTTTTTCAGCAGATTACCTTTCATACCATTGGAATTGGCTAAATTAAATAAGTAAAAAAAAAAACAAACAAAACTGCTTCTTTCATTAGTAAATCGCAACAGNAAATAAACAGTGAGTTATTTATTTGCAAATTATTTTTATTTACAAATAGCTTACGTATAAACGTAGTAATCAGCCTGCGGCTAAAAAAATTTCCAATGAATCTTTTTCGTGTGAAGCTCACTCACTCAGTCTCTGTGAAATGGTAGCGCCTCAGTATATCCAGTAAAAAAACTGTGGTGAAGTCCTTTATGGGGATAAAGTTTGCAGAGGTGAAATTTTAGGTAGTACACAATTTCTTACACGCATGGTTGCTTTTCAGCACTCTTGAAAGAATCTTAAGAAATGTTTGAAAAAAATGTTCATATAGTACATAAATTTTTGAAATAAATACCATATAATGTATGTACACTGGTTAATAATATCAAAAAATGTATTAGAACCACCATTTAATGTTATATTTGATACAAATTAATATTGCTGCCCCGAACGCTCTGCGCATTGCCTCTGAATAATAGATGTACTTAAAATTACATCCCTGGTCCTTGTTCTTTCTGTATCGCATCGTGGTGAATTCACATTTCTTAGAAATTTGACAACAAAACAAAACAAAGGGAGTATTTTATTTACTAATTTTTGCGATTTCTATTGTTTAATGTAAATGTATGTCNGATTGTAAATTTTTAACTTTAACGAACTGGTTTATTCAAATAATTTTTGATAAAAATGCAACTGTGTGCCACAACTCCATGAATTTACACGTTTTTACACGAACTTGCAAGAAGTTACAGGAAAAGAATTCCCGTCCTCCAAAGTGCTGTAAATGAGAGCGATTTTCGGAGAGTTATGTAGAGAATGAAGTTTCAAGAATTTACTCGAACTTTTTCTTCTGGTAAAATCTTGAAAAGTGTCGAGCGGTCAGCTGTTACAAAAAATGTAACAAAAAGTGTACGTAGTCAAGTTTACAGCGAAAAATATTAAATTATAACCGTAAATATTACCGTTTCGTATGCGATTTAATTTACATCGCTAGCAATCAACATACTTCTTGGTTGTTACTCACTTTTAACTCCCACTTCATGGATTAATTTTAGTGTTTGACATTTTTACAGGATTTTGCACAAATTGAGAGAACAAAACGTGATAGAGAGCTGCAAATTTATGTTGGAAAAATTTTTACTTGCGGAAACTTGCAAGTATAAAAATCAGCTGATCACAAACACCTGTTCGTGAATAAAGAAAAGAAAATACGGCCTTTTTGAAATATTTATTGCAAATTTTATTACTAACAATGAAAAAGTGAGTAAATGTATTAAGCACAGCGTTTTTTAAGTTTACAATTTTGTGGCAATTATTTACCAAGGTACGTTCATGAAAGAATGCGGATAAACTGATAAGTTTAAGCAATTTATCCCTTTATCACTTTAGATGAAGACCCCTAATATCCAGTTTGTTTACTTTAGGCTGCGTTTCTTTATACATTCCGGATAATCCCATTTCACAGCCGGAATAAACAGAATACGTTTGAAATATACGTTAACATATCATCAGGAACGTTCTAAAGAATAAGTAAACAAAAAAGTTTATTCCAAACGTTCAGAATGAATAAAGAAATTCAGCCTTAGAGTGTGTTGACTATGGTTGCCGTATGACATTTTTCGATTGTACCATAATTTTCCTTATATGTATGTATATACCAAAATAAATTAAAATGCAGCAAGCTGAAATCTTAATTACCCTATTCCAGTTTTCATTGTAAACTAGCATTATAAAATTTGCTAGTTTAGATCAGTAAAATTTTTTTGCAGCAGGGATTTTTAGCTTCCCCTGAAAATTAAATGTTATTTTGTTCTTTCAGTTTCCCCAACATTGCAAGTTTTTCGGGTATGTGAATGGTAAAACGCAATAATTTGCAACAACTTTGTAAAATTTCCAAAAATTATCGAACAATTTCATTACTATCGTCTGCAATTTACGAGTTATCGTCGCCTCAGAAAACGGATGACGAATGTGCAAAATGACGATTTTGGGATTTTGATGCAGATTTACTAAGTTGGACATGCTCTTTCGATTTCTGCAATCCATTTTTTTATATCTCCATTAGTTTTTGAGATATTTCGTGCGCATTTTGTCGTATGTTACATAATATTAATGATTGGGTATGCCTTTTGTTGTATGTGCTGAAAATGCGTCACATACGACAAATTCCCATACAAACGTACCTTTTTTTTAATCATAAAACGTTTGTCGTATGTGGCACATACGACAAATTCCCATACAAATGTAATCTTTTTTTAATCATAAAACATTTGTCGTATGTATCGCAAAACTTTGAACTTACGACAATTGGATGGTCCTCTACTATAACGATACAATTAAAATTGAAAATTAAACTAAGTAACTAATTTTAAAATTTTAAATTTTTAAATTTTAGCTTGCACTGAGTCTCCAATGAAATGAAAGAGATAAAAATGTACAAAAGACTGAATTTAAGTATTGTTTTTTGTTTTTATATAAAGAAAACGTATGTTCGTAACATATTTACAGCATAAGAGATGTACAGATTTTTTTTATTAAATACATGATTATGTTTTTGTTATGTTTTTTCTAATAAGTAATCATTATTTAATAAATATGTCTGTTTTTTTCATCAAATTATACCATCGTCGTTGAAATAGATACTTTACTATTGTCGTATGTTCTGTGGACAAAACAAAGTGGTGAGTAATCGCTACTTACGACAAATGTATACGGAATGAAAAGTAAATTTTCTCATTAACGTTAAGAGATATTAAATGTAAAAATATGGAAAATCAAAACTAATAACACCAACTACGTCTCCTTCAAAAGTTACAAAAATGTACCGTACAGTTTCGGATTAATTCGACCTTAAACTTCAAAGTCAATTTTCTCAAAACCGTGTTTTGTACCATTCGACATCCGTTTTCTGAGACGACGAAATATCGACTACTTCTATAATGTGGCAACGCTAATCATACGTGTGTATCGACATTATGTCTCGACAATCAGTGCCATCTAGGCTCAAACGATACCGATAAGGTATCGATACTTTTAAGAATCGGATGAGAATCATCGATACTTACTCGGTATCGAATATTTCTACTCCAATTATATTTATTTTTTTATACTAAATTAAAAATTGGTGCATTACGCGATGTACCAAAACCGCGGCGTTTTTATTTTTTCTTTATTTAGTTATTTATTCTCTTATAAATCATACATTATTATTATTTAACACAAAATTACTTTTGTTATCGAAAAGTTGAATGTCAAGAAAGTTTACTGTTTTATCAGTTTCTTTTATTCTCCTATCCTGCTTTATTTACTTTTACTTAGCTAACGTCTCCACCGCCAGAACGGTGCAATCTTGTATTCTGTCACTCATGAGTGTATTTCCCATCATTACAATTAAACAAATAATAATAATTAATTTAGTACAAGTGAAAATAATTTAGTACAAGGGCACTATTTTTCACAAGGAACTGATGATGCAACAACTATTAAAAATAACCGAGCTTTCATATAACCGCACACTCTTCCAAAAGTTTTTTTTTTCATTGATGATAAAAGCGCAGATAAATAGATTGTTAGTTCATCAGGCTGACTAGATCTTTCTTGCAATAAAATTACTTTACAATATTTGCTGCGAGAAGTAATTAAGTATTTGAATGAAGATTATTGCATGAATGCTAATAATAGAGTTGCCGTAGCAAGTTGAAGCCAGCATTCTCTTATACCAACTGCATTCAAAAACAAAAAGTTTATCAGTAGTGTTCTCAATATATCGAAAGTAAAGTATCGGCACTTACTTGGTATCGGATTGAAAAGCATCGAGTAAAAAAATACTTCGCATCGCAACAAAAGTATCGAGTATTTACCTGTACTCGCTGGTATCGTTTGCTCTCTAGTGTCATAATTAGACTGCTTTGATTTATTTATGGAAGAGTGGGTTTTTCCCCAAACGCATTTATTAAATTATTTATAAATTAATAATGTAAAATAACGAAAATATTAACCACTGTAAATCTCGCTATAAAACAAGCACCAAGCAAACCAAGTTAAATCATCTAAAACACTTAATTTATTGACTACTAAGTGCGCCGAGGACGTGGCTGAAATGAATACTTCACATTTTGTGCTGTCTGCCTGCTGTGCGTCTTTGGTATTTTTGGCATTTTGCATAGCCGAATCTGCGAGCGATGAGGTAAGCATTTCCAATTGCCGATATGGGGTCAGAAAGCAATGCTTAAAATTGGGATTGGATTACTTATGTATTGCTGGCATATGTTTGCCTCATGTAAAGTACATACATATTTGTACTTACCACGATGTATGTAGCAGCGTATGTGTGGTGTCGTACTTCAATATGAATGGTGAAGGGCGGAGAATTTACTGTTGCGCTTCTTTATTTATTTTTAACATACTCCGGCGCTGATAAGTTTATTGATTTCTAGCTTTACTATGAGTTATTTATGAATGTCTTGGGATATATTTTCACATTTATATTTACACCTATTGCTTTAATTTTAAATGCCATGCATTGTAGCGCTATTTGCCTCTGCCTGCTGACGATACGGTCTTGAGCACAAATAAGCGCTTTCAACAGATCATGCAAGGTGGCGGCTCTGCAGATATAACGTGGCCGCAGCCACCCAAATTGAAAACAGACAAGATCGATGTAAAGGCTGAAATAGAAAAATTGAATACAAGTAAGATATCATGTTTTGTATAATTTGTATTCTTATAGAATATTACCCCTTTTGCAGCTTATGTATATCAAAGTTCATGGCCAAGTGCAGATCTTAAATTAGGATCTGTAACCGCAGTTAGTTTTGACAAAGACGGAAATGTAGTTATATTTCATCGTGTAGATCGTATTTGGGATGGATATACGTTCATCGGAAATGTTTTTAAACAACGAAAGAAGGGGCCCATTCGAGACAACACTGTCCTGGCATTGGAACGTAAAACCGGGGAAGTGGTCTATGGCTGGGGGAAAAACTTGTAAGTTATTTATATTAAACTGAAATCAAAGTACGTATGTTGTTAACATCTAAAATTTACTTACTGCAGTACCAGGCTTAATGAATCAAAATTGTCAATTTCAGATTCTACATGCCTCATGGCTTGACCATCGATCATGAGGATAATGTATGGCTTACTGATGTAGCGCTGCATCAAGTCTTCAAGTTTGGACCACGCGGTTCTTCCGATCGCCCACTATTGACTTTGGGTACCGCGTTTACGCCCGGCGTTGGTGATTCGAAATTTTGCAAGCCTACTTCCGTTGCAGTATTGGAAAATGGTGACTTTTTTGTTGGCGATGGTTATTGCAATGCTCGAATTTTAAAATATGATAAAAATGGAAAGAAAATTCTATCCTGGGGTCAAAACTCATTCGCTGGTAAGAAATTGATTACACATTTATATTGTGAGATGCAATTTTAACTTAATTATTTTATATTTTTATTTCGTAACAGGCGTTTCCTTTGAAGTAGCACCAAAAAATTACTTCGCCATTCCACATGCACTTACACTCGTGCCTGAGCAGCAATTGATTTGCGCAGCTGATCGTGAAAATGGGCGTGTGCAGTGTTTCTTTTGGACTAACGGTACATTCCATTCGCAATATCATAATCAAATTATTGGCGATCGTTTATTCAGCATGGATTATACACCTGCAGAAGGTAGTGAAAGAATAATTTTAATTGTCATTGCAAATAAAAAGTTAATTATGTTATTTACAGGCGGCGAACTTGTAATTGTTAATGGACCCATCGCTGAATTGGGGGTCAAAGTACAGCATTATAATGAAGTTCGTGGCTACGTAATGAACATGCGCACTAAGCAAGTGGTATCGAAATTCGGTCCCAATGACATGCAATTTTCAAATCCACACGATGTGGTCGTAACCAAAGATGGCAATGAAATCTATGTCGCTGAGTTAGATCCAAAGCGTATACATAAATTTCTGCATAAAACTGTTGCCAAATCGATGCCGCTGTCAGCAGCTAAAACACTTTCCAGCAGCAGCAGTAACACTTTGAGCCACACCGGTCCGGAGTATCAGGTGGATGAAGCTGTTGTAAAAAGAACACATAATGATACCACCACTATGCATGATGCTACGATGTCCTCGTCGTCAACGAAACCGCATCATCCCGGTGGCACAGCTATACTTGTAGCATCTTTAATGATACTCTTTGCCACCTTAACGTTCGCATTGGCATTTATTATTGCACGTCGACGAAAACGAGGTAACGAATCGTTAAGTATTGGCCCACCTAGTGAATTGGTATACCGCAAACTGGTCGCTTCCAGTCAAAATGTTTGTGAAGAGTGTCCATGAGACGAGATTATATGCATTTATGTGTAATTTTACATTTCCTGTGGTTTAATTTTATTTTTTTTCATATACAAATTTACATATTTAAACAGTATGTATGTAGTATGTATTTTTTTGTAGTTTTTGATTCTCTATTTCTTTAATATATATTTTTCAATGCAAATCTCTTTATATGTTTTTGTTTATATAAGTATAACTGTCCGCTTTAGACAATTTTTATATTTTTTGTAGCGCATTAATCGGTTTATTAAGAATTATTAAGTAATTATTTGTCATAATGATAAAAAATGTTTAGTAATTACTTGTACTTACTTCTATATGTTTTACACGAAACCTAAGTTCGTAGCCTATGCAAAATTTTATACTACTTTACATACATTTATATTATGTGTCACGATCGTTTAATTTTAGCATGTCTTTGTACAAATAAAAAAAATAAAAAGTGTACTTTAATTACATTTCTGTTTTTCCTTTTTTCTTTTACATTATATTGCTTTAACGTTATTTAGTTATTATCGCATCTTTACAAGGCATCGCCTCATAAAATATTGCTTGCACATTTTCTTATTTTTTTTTTTCAGTTAAAAAAGTTTCTATAACGATGTTGTGGTATTGTAGCTCTCTAAGCGCCAAAACAAAACTCTTTGCTTGATTCTTCCAAATTTCTGTATGCATATATTTATAGGTTGCCTGCCGTTCGGTGTGAAGAATCGTCGTCATGCTTGGGACTTTCCTTCCAAGCCAGAGGGATTTAAATTAGGCGGCCTACTATTGGATCGTGGTAAGCGTGGAGGTTTTGAGAAGCTCGATCAAAATGCTAGTGATGAGGATAATGAAGCAACTACAAATATGCTGGCGAGTGTTCCATTTGCCTGAGTAGAGTAAGAAATGAGCTTAAGCCCAAAGTAAGCTTTAAAATAATTAGAAAGAAACAACACTGACGGCTCATGAGACCGCACAAGGGCCACTAATTATTTAAGTATCTTTTGAGTCAATAATATTTGGCTTAAAGTCGTTTAAATAATGTAATTACCGAAAATTTCTTCCAAAGTCCATAAATAATGTTGCATTTTTCACGTTGTCTATAAGATTCATTGAACCTAATTTCGATTATAAAAAAAAACTTCTAGTGAGTTGTGTGACGTCTCTAAATAGAGAGAAACAGCAGAGAAAAAGATAAAAAAAGGAAACTCCAAAAGATAGACAAAGGTAAGATAATAGAGAGGCATTGTGAAAAATTAGTAATTAGAATATAATGCTCATGGACTTGCTTTTTTTTTTTAGAAAATTTCGCACTTTTAATTAGCATTCAATGGGAAACATTTAGCTCTCGGTATGTGTAAGATTTGCGTGAATCTAATGAAAATTTCTTGACTAACTTAGGGAGGTTTCAGGATAGTTGACCATTCTGGAATAAGTTCTATGTATACCAGCTCGAGATTAGGTCATGACTATTTCCGGAACATTTAGGCCCTAGTACGGTATGATTTTGGGACCAGTTCAGAATGCTGGGACAATTTTGGAACTAGTTCGCAATCATTTTAGAACTAATAAGGGACCATTTCGGGACCGTTGCAAGACTTGATCGTGATCATTCCGGAAAAATTACATAACTATTTCGACCGTTTCGGGTACTAGTTCTGGGCCATTTCGGGTCTAGTTCACGACTAAAGTCGCTCATCCTTCCGCAAACAAACAGTTGTAGAAGGATGAGCGACCGAAATCTATTCACAGTCGCTTATGAACGATAAATCCACATTCACAATATCGAATAGGGGTGTCAATTTTTTGTTCCCAACCCGGTTATTCTGACGATTTCAGAAAAATACCATGTGTCCCGTTATCTAGTTATTACTATGTAAAATTCATATAGCAATCAAATTTATTACTTCCGTCGCACTGAAAGTCATTATAAAATATAAAAAAGTGTTTTTTTTTTTCAAACAACGTTTTTAAAGAAGATTTTCGCAAGTTGCAGGTTTCATCGAGAGTATTGGGAATGGATTTTTGAATACCTTCACGATACCGGCCGTCCCGGTCGTTTTGAAAAACAATAATAGTTACAAAAGTGGCGTTTTTTTATTGAGCTGAACTCATTCTCGATACAAATTTCTACATAGCACCACGCTGTAACTGCCAAATGTACAAATCGGGTAATCACTGATTAACGTGGATCCCGATATCCCGCGCGCATCTCTATTTCGGTCATTAACTTAAACTTTTTCATACCAAAGGTATTTGCTTAGCTTTAGTAGTTCACAAAATTTAATTACAGCAACAACATGAAAAGTTCCTTATACATTTGATACTTAGATTATTTCGATTATTCAAATGCATTAAAAGCAGAATTTTTTCCTAACCTAAAAGAATTTAAAGGAGCTTAAAAAGCGGTCGCTATGGAGCAAGAAAAACCCACTATCAATGTATGTATGCATTAAATCAAATATTTACTTTAAATTCTTCGGGTACGTACTTTATATTTGTGATCTTTTTTAACTAAGAATAAGTATTTTGTATACTTTAGAACACTATTGAAGCATTTGTTCCAATAAAAAAAAAAGCTATCTGATGCCAAATTTTATCTCACAACTGTACAAATAACTAAATTCTATTTTAATTTATAAGAGGCATTTAGTGCAAAAAAATACCTTCAACATTAATGTGAAATAAAATTACAGTAAACAACTTAAAAAAACATTGCCCTATTTTTTTTTATTGAAACTCAACGAAAAAAATCTGATTTTTCTAATACTTTTCATTTGATTTTCTAGGCCATTTTTCTAGAAAACTTTGTATTTTGCTATTCATTTTTGTGAAATTCTCTAAATTTAATTTTTTCTATGGTTCATTTAATCAATGGTTGTGACATCTTAATTTAATAAATAGTCTTTCTAAAATTTAAACTATTAAAGAAATCAACAATGCAAATAACCTATCAATTAAAGAATTTTTTTGTTTTTGGAAACCGAAGTGCCAACTCTTTATTAAAGAATTCATGCCTTTTAAAAATGTCTGCTGTTTGGTAGTTCTAAATTTTATTTATGAATTTTTTATTATAGCCAGTTTTACGAAAGCAATTTAAGTGCAAAATTATTTTTTTATATTTAAGTTTAATATGGAAACTGACCAAAAATTATTTTTCACATAAATTGCTTCGACGACTGCAGTTAAACGTTACAAAACTAAAAAAAATTGAATTGAAAAATAAATCTAGCAACCCTGTTAAAAGAACTAAAAATGTAAAAGGGTACTGTTTAGTTATTTGCCCAATCACTTCGGGTTATTGTGTGCAAATGGGTGATCGGATTAAAAAAAAGATTACACACACTTATAGTCCAGGGTCTAAACTTTATTTTATAACATAAAGCACTAATTTATTACGATTTGAAATATGCACTTTTTTATGAATTTCGTAGTGCGTTCTGCACAAAAATACTGTGGTCAGCGTAGCCGCGTAGTTGAACTGATGAGGGCTATTTTTTCTAAGCGGTGCCGAAGGCGAAGGTAATTTTACCCCATTTACAAATAGCTCTCAAAGGCCTGTGGAACGACCCGAGGGGGCAGTTATTGCTTTTTACAAAGTTTTAACTATGCTATTCTAGTGGGCGCGGTATCAAGAGTCACGCCATCTGACCGTTTGCCCACTAACCCAAAAACACTGGGTAAATAACTAAACATTACCCATGTAAAATGCTAACACATGTACATACATACATATGTATGTATGTGTTTGGCTAATTTTCATTTTAGAAATTTTTTTCTTATTTCTTGCTGACCCAAAATCGATATAGCAACACTTTAAGACGTTTTGCTTGAGGTTCTTCTTAGAATTCGTTTTAACTCAGATTTATTTTATTTGGTAATTAATCTGGCAACCCTTCTTATGAGTGTGGCAACCCTGCACTATATATTTGATTTGTTTTTTATTTTATTGAAAAATTCGTTATTAAAAAATCTTGCACACTTTTATCAATATATGTATTTATATTTTTACACTAGCCAGGATTATCAAATTCTTTTATTCGATTTTTTGAGGATGGATGAATAAAAGACATTTATTTCGTTTTTTAATATAATTTTATTTTTATCAAAACTGATATACTAAAGTTACGCAAACCTAAGAAAACATAAATTTTTGCAAGTCATAAACGGATTTAGATATGAAATAGTCCGCTTTTGACTTGTCGCTGTCCTTTTGAAGCCATTGAACGTATCTGAACCAAATCCTAATGTCATTTAAAAACTTTTTGCTCAAAATAAAGAACATTGTTGTAATAAATAAGATAAACTCAATTAATTCATGAGCTCCAACAGTGCTGCTGTTTGTTTCAAGCAGTGACATCCACAGCCGGATGCACAAATGTTATGTTTCTGTAAAAATATACAAAAATACACCATTTAACATTAAAGAACAGTTATAAATATAGGCATCTTCATGCACCTTAAACCACTGCATCATATGGGCCATATGACCACCATGTCCACAAGCCAGACACGCATTGGCTTCGCCTTTCACTGGCAGGTTACATAGCTGGCAGAAAAGAACTGGTCGCTGGCAGCTGGTGCACGAGGGCGTACGCTTTATTTTATTGCAGCCAGGGCACTCGGTAACAAATTCCACACCATGCGGCTGCGTTTGTGAAAACATTGTGTGTTTTAAAATCTAACGGGGAGAATTTAAGTATGAATGTAAATCGCGCAAACTATATTTTATATTTTACCAGTGCACGTTTGGTCAGCAACTGCCAACCGAACAATATGTCCGCATACACCTTCTTGAAGTGATCGAATAGTGGCATTTTGGTACGCCTGATTAGCGAACAGGAATATGAATCCGAGTTGCAATGCTTCGAGTCCACCCAGTCTAGCGAATCCGACCAAGAGTTGCTACGCAACTGCTTCAAATGCACATTGACAGCCAGTGCTGTGCTGCATTTCGGATGTGAAGCATGATAATCGATTGGCAAAACGGTGTGATAAGGTGACGTGTTGTGCGAGAGTTGCTGCAGTTTGTTATGTTGGAAACCATGGGGACTGGTCGGTGTCATGAATTCACCAAAATCTCCTGACATTGAAGGGCATTTGTGAAAGAGACATGCCAACATTACAGCCGTCTGCAAATCACCCGCACCAGCAAAGTGCATTATTAATGCCTCAAGCAGGAATTTCTTAAATGGATCTTTATAAAAAAGCGTCTCATATTTCGTTTCATTTGGTATATTTGGTGTGGCTATCAGCTCAGCCAGCGTCCAAATCGGCACCAAATCATAACGGCCATATGTTTCGCATACCTGCCGATTGCGACGACAAGTTGCACGCAAATCTCGCTTGTCCAACGAAAATTCCTTTGCCATTTCATAATTGATATTCAACAATTTGCAGGCTTCATAAATATTCACAATCGGTGTTGCATTAGTTTGTTTTTGCATTGAACGACTTTTCGAGTGTTTGACGCTCATGCGATCTTGCAAATAGAAGGATGCATTTGAATCGCGATGTGTATAGAGTACATTACCGAGCAGCACACCACCACTAATCGCTGAAAATGTGCGTGGTGTTGAGTTTTGATGACGCAGTGTTAAGCGTTTCGAATGCGGCGCCTGCGCAAAAGCGACCAATAGGCCGGTAGCATTGAATTTGACGCCTGAAGTGCGCGGATAGGGAATACAGGCATCGTGTAAAGCACCGCTTAAGGCGCCTTCTAGCCGCGGTGATTGTAAACGCAGTTGAGATTTATCTGTAACGCTACCAACCGACTACATGCAAGGAATAGACTAATATTAGCACAAAAAATATATATTAGGCAATATTGCGTACCTTCTTCATGGCGCCCACTAAGGCACGTAGGCATTGTTCCAAACATGTGCGCGATTTTTTAACGCGTTGTAAAGCGTTCGTTTTAAGTGTCTTGAGCAAAATTGTAGATAGTTGTTCGTGAAGTGTAGTGCCATCGCAAAAAGTGAATTCAGGCCCGATATTGGGACTGGGATACTCAGTTGGGAAGATGGTCTATGTGCAAAAATGTAAGCCCTAGTCAAAAGCACAAATGTGGTCTGTTCACTTACCTGTAATACCACCACATGACCGCCCGCTGAGATCTTAAAGACCGCATAACGTTTTATAGCATCCAATATGTCCACCTCTACATGCGGCATATTCCTATTAAGTAGCGAGAACTCATGATGCAGCGAACAAGTTGGCTGATCAGTAAGCGAACGAGCTATATGTGTTTCTTCCTTACGCATTGGCGGGGGAGGCGAACGCGATATAGTGGGTATTGTTAGGCTATCAGATGTTTCTGTGGGCAGCGATGCGGCGCCAGCGCGTGTCAAGCTTAAAGTGGGCTGATATAAAGACGACGAGTGTGTTGGCTGAAATTTAGTAGTAGTTTCTGCAAAAGAATCCGGCGTGTCGCATACTTCATCGCCATCGAAATCGGGCTCGCAGAGTTTGAGCATCGTGTCATCGATCTTCCATACACGCAAACTACGATCACGTGACCAAGTAACTACCTCCTGTATGCATTAAAAAAAGTGGCACTTTGTAAAACGTTTACCAAAATAATAGAAAACAATGATATCTGCGCTTTACAGCATTTTTAATATCCGAAGATGACTGGATGTAGACTTACAATCTCGGAAGTGTTTTCTCGATTTGGTCGCCATTCAAAATCAAGTATAACATCAGTGTGTCCCACAAATGAGCAAACCGGATCTGTTTGTTTACTATTGCTCCACAATAGCAAACTATTCTCACCGCGTCCCATTGCAGGCACCACAATGCTAACCAATCCATTGCCAATGGGCTGTAAGAATAAGTAACGCATACATACATAGTTATGAATTTTAAGTACAAAATAAAATTTATATACCGTATAACGCGCTCGCCACACGGGTGAGGTCATTGTAATTATTTTCTCTGCGCGCCGCGGATTATTCACATCGAAATATTTTACTGTGCCATCTTGACTCGCCGTAGCCAGACATGTTTCACGCAAATGACTCCAGTTAATGCCATGTACTCTACAATTAAAATATGTTAGTCCTTTTCATATATTGACACACGCTTTTAATTCATACCTATTCAAATGTGCGGTTATATAATGTACTGGGCATGAACCCTTGCGCATATCCCAAATACGTAAATCACCATCATGTGCGGCTGCCAATAAATTACCTGATACGCGGTTAAATCCCACTTGTGTTGCGCCGGCTAATGAAGTAATATATAATAGAAATAAATATATAACTTATCTACATTTGCACACCGAAACTTACACATGCATACTGCATTCAATGATAAAGTTGGCTTGCGTGGATCCCGTAAATCCCAAATGTGTGAAAATGTGTCAATTGAACAGCTCACCAGCAGATTACTATTCTTACTATGCCAATCGATATCGGTAACGATACGTGTGTGGCCGCGCAACGAATGGTAGTGCTGCATGTCTGCTGCACCCCATGTTACGACGTCAATGTGTTCACTTGTCTGCAAGATAGCAATACTAAATGAAAATAATATCTAAAAAATGTGTACGCATAATACTTGCCGCTATAGCACAATACTCCTGCCGATTTGGTAGCGTAGCGAATTCCGCTGCCGACACTTCATATTTTGAATTCCTTTGAAATTCTCGTAGTGTACCATCATCGTGTCCGAGTCGTTGCAGTGCTAAGTGGCGTCGCCCCGCCAACAAAACCCATTGCCCCGTATAGTCGACAGACATTGCCGTTGCCTGCAGCTCGCGATGTTCATAACATTTGTTGCTCTGCTGGACCATATGCGTTTTGTCACGCTCTCGACTACGTAGGCTGTTACCAGCAGTTGCTGATTCGGAAGTTGGTGGCATCTTTGAGTACATAAAGTTGATTTAAATTGCAACTTAACAAAAAAGTTTATTCGATCTTTGGCCTCAATCGCACACGAAAATATGCATTTTATTTTTGGTGCAGTTGTCTTATTCGTTGACGTTTTTGTGCTTATACTCAAACAATTATCGCATACACCATTGGCAACATCGTCCACATTTTATTAATACGTTTATCTTCTTGCCGCAAAATGAAGTTGGGATTTAATACAAAGAAAAAATATCACAACAAAATAGATAAGACTACCTACCGTTCCTGTTATCAGTATCCACTCGGAAAGGTAAACATGACAAACATATGAAATTAGTAATCGATTAATCGGCAGGCTTCCAAAGAACGTAAATCGTGGATTTAATGACGTAAACCGTAGATTTAAGAACGTAAGTTTACTAACTGCCTCACCTAAACAAGAGCGTCTGCGTTGAAAAAAGTTCTCATACCTATGCAATTTGTATAAAGCACCGAAATAACGCAGCGTCAGCGCCAAGTGGTTGGAAAAGCCGATTTTTACAGGGCGTTAGGGTGTGAAATTGGCTGCAGAAAATGCCGAAATTTTCATTTTGGTATTTCACACAAACAAACCTATGCTTATTGCTGGTTCTGCATTTAACGTGCGTTACCGCTCTTGTTTAGGCACGGCACTTCGACGTTAACGCAAGGCGTCAGAAAACACTACACCCAAAGACTTTGTTTAGGTATGGCACATTATTCAATAATACAAGGTTAGATAATTATTGACAGCTGCGGTTTGACACTCTCTTACAAAAGGTTGCATTTCCGAAGGACGGAGAAAGGGGAATAATGAAATCTCTTGGTGCAAAAATGGTAGTAGAAAAGTACGCAAAGTAGGCAAATAGTAGTGAAATTCCTTTTGTAAATTCTAATGTATTTGCAGGAAATCTTGCGTTTTAAACGAAATGTTGAAGCAATATTGATATATCTACGTGAATTAGGTAATTTATGTGCTATTTAGCTGTATAAAAACTGCAAAATGACTCAAAATTAAAATAAGACTACTATGAGATTGATGCAAACATCCAATTTAAAAACAGTTTATGTTTTCATCAGTTAAATATGCTTCATATGCATATACAAATAAACATATTGCACAAAAGCTTATACTTCTATTTCACACCAAAGCTACACTGTTTCCATGTAAATTTGCAAAGAGGCAACACGGTGCCACTGCTAAGGGAGCGGTGCGAGAGAGACAACTGTCAGTTTATCGTTGTATTATTGAATCATTGGTATGGCAGTAATGGAATTAATCCATAAATCGCCAACTTCTGGTATAAAACAGCAAATCCAAGTAGTTTCTTTTGGAAATCACCAAGGCGAATTTATACAAGGTGGTGTTGTAAAATCAGCTGATTTATTCGCCTTACAAGGCGAATTAATATATGGTGATAGGAGTACAAAAACAAAAATTTACATGTATTTTGTTTTTGCTTTGGCGGCATAAACTGTCTAAATCTGTAAGTGTGTGTAGAAATTCAAACAAAATTTTTCAATTTGATATCAGAAGCCGTGCGGCGAAACACATACACAAAATCAGCTGAGCTGGTAACACCACCTTATATAAATTCGCCTTGGCCTTACATGTATTTTGTTTTTGCTTTTACTGATTTGACAGCACACCCAAGGCGAATTTATACAAGGTGGTATTACTGGCGAATTTAGATTTTCGCCGCGGTACTACTGAGTGTAAAAATGACGTGTTTGTTATAATATGAATTCGCCTTGTTTACAACAAACACATCATTTTGACATTCAGTAGTACCGCGACGAAAATCTAAATTCGCAAGTAACACCACCTTGTATAAATTCGCCTTGAGCACACCCATCAAAAGCAAAAACAAAATACATGTAAACTTTGCAGCGACATACCACCGCACTACAAAATACGTGTGGTTGTCGTTGTTGTAATCGAAATTCGCCAGTAAAGGCCCGTTTACATACAACTTTGGCGTTGCGTTGGCGTCGCTTCGACAGCTGACTATGAATACATGCATTTATATGAAAGTCTCCACATAACCAAAGTCGGGCAACGTCATCGCCAACACAATGCTGAAAGATGGCCAACTCTCAACTTTTCGCGCGCGTCTTTCGAACACCACCTTGTATAAATTCCCCTTCGAAATCACTTTCACATTGTTCCGAGTGGCAAGGCTAAGCGCACGTGCTGTTCTGGCAGCAGCCAGGTGGATTTGTTTACAAATTGGGAAAATAAAGCAGCTCTTGTGATAAATGCTTGTTAGTACAACTTTTACTAGTTTGTTTACAAAATGTTTAAGTTTGCATTTAATGTAGAAATTGACAACGAAAATCCTTTCAGCGTTAACATTAAAGAAAGTGGTTCAGATCAGACAAGGTAAACTTTCAAATCTTTTCATAACTTTATTTAAATTTGTATGTCCAGTGAAAACGTAGGAAAGGATGGACCCGAGGAGTGGTACACCGCGGAGAAAGTAGTCATAAGTTCAGAAATTTTAGAAAACTTGGATGTATACAAGTTAAATGCAACCACCTTGAATGTTGGTGACTTGCCCATACATCATGTAGTGACGGGATTCCTATTACAACACATCACCAGCAACAGCGGGGATAATAAAGATATTTCGAAAGCCGAGCAAACGCACTCTGATCTTATACCAGGAGTTTACGAAGGTAATATACACTCGTCCAATAAAATATGTTAAATGTATATGTACATACATACATTTACATAAATTCTATAGGAGGTGCAAAAATCTGGGAATGCACTGAAGATCTTCTCAAGTACTTGGCGAAAAATTTTAAACCACAATCATGGCGCGGCAAAAGAGTGTTGGACCTAGGCTGTGGTGCAGGTTTGCTCGGCATTTATGCATACAGATGTGGCGCTATTGTGCATTTTCAGGATTATGTGAGTAGAAATGAAATATAATTTAGCTAATACATATTTAATAAATTACCTTGCGTCTCAACAGAATAAAGATGTGCTGACACAAATTACAATACCAAATGTGCTCCTAAATGTAGTTGACGTGAAACCAGCAAAAGACAATTCCAACTCGGAGGATGCGACTGAGTCAAAAGTTGACCTAGTTAATACTGATGACTTAGGAAAAAATGTAGAATTTTATTCGGGCGATTGGTCCAAATACTCGGAGTTGACTTCTGAAAGTGTAGAGTGCAAAAGTGATAAATTTGATTATATATTAGCATCAGAGACTATTTACAATCCAAAAAATCAGCAAAAACTCTTAGATACATTTTATGTAAAACTAAAGCCAGATGGAGTAGTTTTAGTCGCGGCAAAAACATACTATTTTGGAGTTGGGGGTGGACTAAGACAATTTGAAACCTTGATTGCAAATGATAAACGCTTTCAGAGCAATGTGGTCTGGACAAGCACGGATGGTGTGGGACGGGAAATATTAGAATTAAAATTAAGTGAACAATAAACACATGTTTTAGTTGTTAGTAAAGCTAGTTAGTAAAAGACGACCTTAAAACAGAAACAATTTGATTTCAAACCAATTTCAGTACTTTTAATACACATATTCAGAGAAAAATTCAGTTTCTTATTTTAATAAATTGTACAATAAGCGTTCTTTAAGCCAATGGTTATTTTTTAACCAATAAAAAATTTAAATAGTTATAAGCTCAAAGCGATTATACTCTTTAGAGCATCACTTTGAAGTAACCCACAATATCTTGGTACACTTTGCTCGGCGGTCCAGCAAATACAACATCAAAATCACAGTTCAACTCGATGAATAATAAAGGCTCTGCTTTTTCTGTTGGCATTTTAGTAATTTTCGGTTTGATTTTTAACGCTTCCAACACATCCAATGCCTTTTCCTGCTCTGATTCATAAGCATCACTTGAAAGTATTTTATATGCTGCATTCTTCAATTCACTATAGAATTGTTTGAAATAATTATGCCGATCACAAAGTAAAACACCCGGCATTTCACCGGTAGTGGATTCAGTCATTTCACGATAAGTTTTAAACTTTTTGTATCGTTCTACTTCAAGATCTTCTTGTGCACTTTGAAGCGTAGCTACTTGCATCTGATAATCCAATTTGTTAACATCCTGCGAATAAAAAAGTATGTTTTACCTGATCGTATTTTTTCTACTTTGGCCTCTAAGCGACTTACATCAACAATTATACGCAACATTTCATAAGCAGCCTTTTGCCGCGCATCCTTCTTCTTCTCCGAAACACCATAGCGACGTATAGAAGCTACTGCACATAACGCTGTGAATTCAGGTGCGTCTGGTGTGCCAGCCTGTTGTACAATTTCGAATGTTGGAAGGGGCATTTGATGTTGTACACAATAATCACGCAATTGAACTACGACGTCCGTAGTTGGTATGCCAACATCAGAATCATCGACGAGATCTGGCATGTCGGTAAGCCGCAAGCGTTTGATGACCGCAAATGCAGCCTGATGTTTTGCATCACGTTTAGAACGGCCTCTACCCTCTGCTTCCGTGTCCATAACAGTAATCTATATTAGATAAATGCGATGTCGTGTCTTTCGTTAGTACATATTTCTCAGTAAATCACAATAGGTATGGATTTTAAGCATGCGAAAGGATTACCTGGCAGGCAAAACTACCGTCGTCCTCGTCAATATATTCGTAGTGCGGTTTCGGTAATTTATTTTTAGCACAATACTCCTCTAGTGCCGAAACCGAGGACTTGCCAACCATATTCGCCTAAAATTTTAAATGTCCGAAAACTCCGCCAAATTTAGAACTACGGTGATTCCCCAAGCTGCTAGTTTGTTTATTTGAGATAGTTTCCGTGTTCGCGATATGCCGGAACACTTTTGTTTTCACAGTCAAATAGAGATGTCTAAAAAATATCGATGCATCCAATATATTGATTTTATGCTTCGATGCATAGGCGCGTATTCATAGTCCAGCAACTAAGTCGAAACTAACAAAGTTGCAACTTAAATTTAAGTACCAACTTAAAATTTACCTCTATTCATAGTCGCATTTCAGACTTCTACTAAGTAGTTTCGACTTAGTTTGCGATATAGCAAAACGAGTGTGAAAATGTATCGATTTTTCTTTACGATATTTTAGAAAAATTACATTTTTATTAAATAATGTCAAGTTTGATCATCCGTTTATGTAATTTTTATTTTCATTGCATGATTATGCAAAAGGATAAGGTATCATTTTCTTGTTAATTGTGTGAAATAGCCAGAACAACCGCAGTGATGTGAAGTCGATGTTTATCGAAAGCATGCTGTGAAACATACAAATAGTAGATATCTAAATGTTATGCATAAATTTACTTTAAAAGAACTAGCGTCAAACTGACTTATTATTTGAGAATTTATCTAAATTATTCCAATTGTAAAATTGTGATGTAGCTTTATTCGGATTGTAATACGCATTTAATTTCATCTTCCGATTAAAATGGATCGTTCATTGTAAATTTCAATTGGAGATTATTCAATATTATCAAAATCACCCTCTCCCTTAATTTGATAAAATACTTCTTCCTAGTAACGACTTAGTTGCAGCTGCAGCCGAAACTAAGTTTTAAGTTGGTACTTAGCCAGAAAAGTCAAAACTAAGGCTACTATGAATAGCTTTAGTTGTGACTTAGAATAGTTTCCACTTAGTTGAGTACTAAATATGACTATGAATATGCGCCATAGACATTTTTCTAATCGATGCATAAGTGGTTGAAGTATCGATATATCGATGTTTCTTCATGATCCACATCGCTACCATTAGTACGCAGCAAGGTTCACAGCATAGAAGGTAACGACATGGTGCTGTCAAAAATTTGTTTTCCTCCAATGACGTAGTTACGAAGTGAGTTCTGATTGGCTGAAATATTTTACGAAGAAGGGGAGTTCACAAAACGCAGAAAATATAGTTGCCGTATAGCATATTTTAGGAATCCTAATCAAATGAGCATTTTTGTTATAAAATCGTGGCAAAACTTATTATAACAACATAAAATGTTATAACTTCACGTGAAACTAGATTTATGACATTATTTGCTGGTGATTTTATTCTTGAAAGTGAGTAGAATGCACTCGCGTATTTTTAAATAAAAAGCGTTCATAACATTGCCAAAATTTCGCTACTGAAATTGCAATTCATCTTTAGACATACGGTAAAACCTAAATTACCTTTTTCAGTGTAATTTTGGCAATCAAAAACAGCGGACTTAAATTTTTAATGATTAAAAAAAAAACTCAAAGACGCAGAAAAAAGCACAAACTTCGACGCAAATTGTCAAACGGTAAATATCAGGGTTACACATATTTGAAATAAAACGTGATGTATTTGTGACTAAAATATTAAAATTAAATTGCTTGCAAACGTCAAGAATTTGAAAAATGCCTCTCAGCGGTTCTACCTTCCTATTTTTTTATCATGATTGAAAATTTCAAAATGAGCCTAATGGTCTTCAAAAATAGTGCCGAAAGGAATATGAAAGTGCAACAAAATTAAATTTCTTTTAAGGCGTTTTAAGAACAATATATTTTAGAAATAATATTTTTAAAATACACTGAAGTAATATAATAATTATTAATTAACTAAATCATTACACTAAAGCACTTTTATGAAGGATTCTTTAGACATATATATAAATTCATAGAAAATTACATAGAATTCCGATTACGGAGGGGAAATACACGAAATATAGCTATTCTGACATATTTACACACATATATATGTACCTATATATATGCGAACCACAAACTTTCAATTCAGAATTTTTGGGTAGATTCCAAGTTTTCGATTTTATGCATTTTTCCATATAAAGTGTGTTTGAAATTCAGTCAGAAATAAAATATCAAAAATCAACGGGATACTACAGAAACTTGCTCTTTTATTTAATGGATTATAAAATTGCAAACTTAGAAACATTCTCAAAATTCGAAATTAAAAGCTTGTTTTTGTGAAAATTTACTTTTCGTACCGCGTATTCACAAAAGAATTAAGCGTTTTGTAAATATTTCTCACGGCCGTTATTTTTAATTTTCACATTTTGTAATTTTTTAATCTATAATGTGATATGTGATTTTTTGTTATATATTGGCATTTTATGCTAAATTTTTATGTATGTTTTATGATTGTGCCAAAACAGGATGAATTGAGTCAAAAGTGCCTCTGAGTTTGAAAGTGCCAAAAATGGCACTATTGTGCCTACTTTTCCATCACTGATACCAGCCCCACATTCTAGCAAGGAAAAAACGAAACGCACGGAAAAAAATACATTGAAGATGGCACAACGCAGAAACCGGTTTATCTCTAAACTAAATATGACAAGGGAGGACGGAAATTCGTTCCAAAATATGTACATCAAACACCCAACCCGACCGAAACAAAAACCACCAAAAAGGAAAGGTATATAACTTTTATCCGTAGACTTGGTTTCTATGCGTTTATTTGATTAATACAATATTTAACTAACATATATTTTTATTTTATTAATTTTTTTTTTATGCAGCTAGATATACTTTAAAGTATTTTCCTTTATATTAAATACACATACGAGTAGATAAAGTTCGCTTAAAAATCTCTGCATATATGCATATATATGCAAATATATATTTCAATTTACATATGTATATTTATTTTCGTTTTTTTTTTATAAACGTTTATGCCTGTAGTAACAATTGCTCTTAGAATTTGTTTATGCAAAAGGTGTACGTATGTGCATACATATATAAGTACATAAGTCAGTTTACAAATTTCAAGTACATGCACACGTATGTACATACATACAGATAGCGTTGATATAAATTTTTAGTTTTACATGCATATCGTCCTTGAAATGTGGAAAGCCGTAACTAACAAAAAATCCAAAATTCATTTTTTGACTTAATTGATGCATTTCAACGAATTACAAGTCCCCACATCATTTTACATATATATAAAAAAAAAATTGTTAGTTACGGCTTTTAGCATTTCAGCTGGTGACGATGTGTAGAGCAAAATAATAGCACGCAGTAATAGTATAATCAGATATTTTATTTAATGTAACACGAGCACATCAAACCCGTCTGGAATGGTGCTGTAGTCATCAGCAAATCACAGAAGAATTTATGTGCATTATCAAGTAAAAAAAAGAAAGAAAACAACACATTGATTCATTACTGAAACATAACTACTTTGTTAAGTTAAGATAATTATTTACGATTTAAATGGTAAACATCTTTGCATATTTACGTATATACAAACGAAATTATTATGTATGTATACAATTTATGTTCAATCAGATTTTTCAGAAGAAATTAGCTATGCGATTGGTTGAGAGACTTGAAACAAACAATTGAGAAATAGATTTAAAGTTTAAACATTTTAGCTTAATTCTGGAACATGAAACGTATAATTTTTTATAATAGAACCAATTTTTTCGCTAAATCGCTCCACAAAGCAATACACGATTTTTTCTAATTCATCATAAACACTTTAATAAAATAATGCATATCCCCGTTTCGTTGTATTTTATGCGGCAAACACAGGTGAAAAGCAAATGTTGTACATATGTATGTATATCATCTTTTCGCAACCTTTTGACCAATCACACAGCCCCCAGAATTCAATCCCAACTAACTAAACAAACTAAAACTTAATAAAAACTGCCTTGCTATACGGAATCGAGCACACATAATTGTTAATTGAAAACGAAGTAAAACAAATGGAAATGAACTGCAATCGGTATTTA
Source organism: Rhagoletis zephyria (assembly GCF_001687245.7). Taxonomy (NCBI): domain Eukaryota; kingdom Metazoa; phylum Arthropoda; class Insecta; order Diptera; family Tephritidae; genus Rhagoletis; species Rhagoletis zephyria. Next base: position 115,660 of record NW_016157809.1, on the reverse strand, counting down.
ACAATATCGCTTTTAGAGCAAAACAATGAAATAGTACTAATTTGAGTGGTGTTTGCGCGTAAATGCGAAAGCTTTATGCTTGTTTCGAATTAGCCAGCGCACAAAGCCAACAAAAAACGCATCAGCAATGTATTGGACACAACCCTCGCGTATGAAAACTTATAACTAAGTATCAGTTGCATTATTGCTCGATTACAGTAACCTCAATGGGCGGTATAAATTTCCATACATGCTCTTGTTGTTCATGATAGCTGGACGTGCTGCCAACGATGTCGCTAATTTGCAAAGCGGGTGCGCTGCAATCTAGCGCTTGGACAATGCCACCAGCTGGTTGTCCTACTTTGGGTTGCGGCTTCGAGCAGCATTGTATGCTTGCTTTAAAGCGTCCAGGCGTAAAGAAAATCACTGTGCATTCGTGTTGAATTTGTGCATGTTTTTGGAGAAGCGGTATTAAAACTCTGCGTGGTATAAGGAGAGATTATACATGTATATGCATATTTACATATTGAAAGCTTGTCGAGCTGTCTTACCTATTCGGACCGGATATGGCAACGCGTGTATCTAAATTATAATTTTCCATGCCATTCAGGTAGTCCTGATAGAATTTAATGGTGAGCACGAGATTACGCAACGGTTGCGCCGACTGATTGGAAACACTTACATTGAGCACAGCGCTTTGGCCAGCAGCGCATACGATTTCCGATTGTGGTTGGACGGGAGTATTTTGAAAGGAGACCGCTAATAAGTAGATGAAATGAAAAGAAAAATAAACGATTTTTTTACAAAGATCAACTATTTTTCTTTAACAATAAATGTAAACTTACTCCACTGCAGCGGCGATACGGTTGTCAAATCAATCATTGCAGGTGTGAGTACGATGCCGTGCAATGATGCTATACCCTGTATATCGGTGCCGGTGAGCAGCCAACTTATTTTAACGCGCTCTGCTATGTGCTCCGAACATAGTTTACTAATACTGTCGCTAAACGAGAGCAATTGTGTGCGGTAACAAAGGTCTGGAGAATAAATACCAAATTTTTTTTCTAGTTGAAACATTAATTTGGCTAAAGCGGCAGTTAAAGTTGCTATTACTTCTTGTAAAATTCAATACCTTTTTCCATATTCTCGGCGTACTCTGCTTCGCGCGCGGCCACCACCTGCTCGAGTGAGCAACGATCGACTGGTATGGGCACCCGGCAACTCTCTTTGGCCTCGATCAGTATACTTTTATTGTTAGTATAGTTGAGTGACATTTCTTGAGCAGTTAAATTGGATACATCTAACACCAAATAAAATTGCGAGGGACTACAAAGGTTACAATAGAAATTTTTTTATCATACGCAATATATTTTTGTTCAAAGGGAATGCGCGATAAGGCCGATTAAGTGCACACGCAGTAGATTTCATTAATCGTACTCACATTTCTGCAGGCAACACATCCCAGCTCGTTATCTGTGCACTTGGCAGCAGCTCCAGATTAAAAGATATTGCACATTGACGGCAGTAGCCCTCCTGCATGCCCTCGCCACCCGAATATTTTATCCGAAACTGCGCTTCAACATGCTGCCCGTAGCCTTGAGCACCTTGCGCACCAGCCGCTGGCAAACTAAGCGCCGCTAATGAAGGTGTGCCACCCGTTGTTGATGAACGAAAACTCAAATTATTGGGATCATTACGTCTACTGTATGCCGATTGTTGTTGTAGTTGTTGATTAGGCGAACCAACGCGCGACGGCAAACTTGCGTGACCTGATGATGAGAGCGTTGAGTACTGCAAAGAATGTGGACCACCACTAATGGTAGCAGCACCGGCATAATCTGCTTGCAATGCAGCCGTTACTGTACTGTTAGAATGCACCGAACCAGCATGCTGACTAACTATAGGACATACAAATTCAGCTTCGCCATAAATATGCACCATAAAATCAATTGAGCTGTTGGGTTGAATTGGAAGTTTCAACTATAGAAAAAAAAATATATATATATATAAAAAAAAAATTGAAATATGTAAATAACTATTTCACCGACATGAGTGTTTCGTAATTAAAGACAATCATTTACCTGCAACTCTTTTTCATCGATTTTGAAGATTTTTTTTTGCACCTCCTGTTCTACATTCGAGTTAAAACTTAACTCCAAATGTTCCACTGGCAGTGGGCTCTCATTGGTGATGGTTATGATGCAAGATGATGATTCGCCATTGTATAGCGTTAAGCTGGCAGATGTAATGACAATGTCCGAGCTAGCCAGCTGACTAAAGGTTGCCGTTTGGGGCAACGACGTCTTCACAGAAATGCGTGGTAGCGCTGGTATCACATCTATTAAGTAGTTAGGTGGAAATTTGCGACCGCGCATATTTTTCAAACGACAATTGGATTTGACTCCGAGCGCATGTGTGCTGTATCCTTGCACCTCCAATTGTCCCACCTCGATTGGTGTGCCGTGCAAAGTGACAGTTGTTGGGGCGTGCGGTTGCAAAATTACGGTTTGTGGCAGCGATTCAAACACGATCCCATTGGTAAGTAGACGCATGTCGCTGACAGTCAACTCGAATGGCAGAGGATTGCGTAGTCGTAAAGTTACTTCACTCAGATTGTTTTGTACCCAGAAGAAGGCTGAGCGTGTATTTCTGCCTTAATAACCATGAAAACAAAATTAAATACCGATACTTACCAATTTTATTCTTTTCTCGTTTCTTTTCACGCCTATCTATTGAGTTCAGGTGTATCGGTGTGAATAGGAAAGGTCCACTGTCTGCTTTCACGATTTTGATTCTCTGCGGCCGTAAATGCGCCGGCAAATCCCGCACAACCAAGTCCATGCAATACGGCAAATCCGTTAGATTTGCTGGCGGTATAACAGTGCCGTTTTCTAGCACCAAAGGCACGGGTGAACCTTCACATTGCGCACTTAAATTTTGTAATTGCACACACATATCACTCTGCTCCGTTGGTGTCATGTGCGCCCATTGCGTTTGCAACAAAAAAGTCATGTGCCGCGTGGCCAACGCTGATTGCCCCAAACGTCGAGCTGCTGCGATAACACCTTGCAACAGATCTATTTGTAGCGCTGGCCAACCTGCAGCATTATCGATCACCTCCATGGGGTCAAGGGCAAGTAAGTAACCGGAAAAACTTTCCAACATTAGACGGTATGTCTGCGACCAATCGGGATTCGGGTTGCCTTGTTGAACATATTTGAGCGCTGCTAGACGCTGAAAGAAGGCAGCCTTGCGTCGATAGCCGATTTGGTGATATAGATCGGTAATCACTTCGTAGCGCTTCACACGATCGGGTTCGCTCATGCGTACATTTAGATAGAGTATATTTTGCAAAAACATGGCAACATCTAGCGGCCGATTTTGTTCTATACAAATTCGAGCTGCCTTAAACGCCGCCTCCGTTTCTATGACTGCGGCATGTCCGTATTTACTATAATTAATAATTGCACGTCTATAGCAGCCAGGCAATTCATCTGGCTTCAATATGTTGCCCGGTAATTCCGTTGTACGAGTGCCATGCTGTGCTGCCGATATGGTCGACGTTGAAGATGATGTCGGCGTACCGGATGTCGATGAATTCGTTAGAATGGAAGATACTGAAGAACACGATGAGGATGCGGATGTCATCTGTACTGTTGGAGTGCCGGCGTGAACATCAGCGTGCGAGTTATGTTGTTGCTCGGTCGTATTCACTTTCACAGTCATATCACTAGCCCGCCATTTTTCCGGCGTGCCACGCAAAGGTGAAGAGCCTAAGAGAGAAATTATTTTTAAATAGCGAAAAGTTAAAAGGAGTTTGAATTTATACCATCCTGCAGAGAGGAGTTCCGATGAAGTGGCTCATTTTCTCGCAAATGTGGATACAGGAGTATCGCCGATGCTGAACACAAACCTTCTTCGCAAGCAGCTACCCACAACGCATCACCAATGGCACGCAAAGTTTCGCAAGCACTATGATAAAGGCTTAATGCATCCTCTACGAGTCCAGCTTGCAGCGATAAGTCAGCCAAATTTTTGGTAACTCTTCCGACACAGCGTTTACGATTGCTGCGCGATTCCATGTCGATTCCGACAAAGTCTCGCTTCTCTTTTGGTGCAAGCAATAAGCTTACTTTTTCTACCTTTTCCCGCGATCTATCTAAACGTTTCGATTCCAGAACCCAAAAAAGTGCATGTACAAACTCAGCAATGTGCGGCTCTAAATCTGCACAAGAATCCTGTTCACGGTAGAAAAACGCTTGCGCCTTAAAATTAGATGGCGTCGTATATTCATCTTGCAATCGCATGCAAGGTTTAGCTACATTACAGTTGACATTGACGTTATCATTGACTCGTGGAGCGGTAGTATCTTCACCCTGGTGGTCTTCACCAGCTGAATTCACTTTATCAGCATGGTTGGCTGGCGATGGTCCAAAGAATATTGCACGTGAGTCATACAGTGTACCACTGTAGCGGACTTTCAGCGATTCATGTTGTCTACAAAGCTCATTTAACTCAGTTTGGCTTTCGAATTTACCAATAGTTATTAAACCTATAAGACGACGATGAGTTTGGAAATCACCCCAGTCGTTGTTTTCTACGGGATGATCGTGTATGTAGCGAACCCAAATATCACGGGTAACGCCTGTGGAGTCTGCAAAAAATGTGAAACAAATTTACACTACTTCCTTTGCTGTACACACTACTCACCATTAATTTTTACATTGCTGACGCGGCGCACCTTATCAAATGCTTTCTGAAGCGAACGTGGCTTAGATGGTCCTACGCCACGCAGCAGTACCAACAAACTACCATGATGCAGCACATTTTGCTCGTAGTCTGGCCTGGACATAATGGTTTCGCCAGCCTCATGCGACAATATTAGACCGACATTCGCCCGCATTTATCGTTTATTTATTGGAGTTCTTTGCGCAACCGAAAACATTTGTATGACGTGGTCATGTGGTGGAAGAGGTGCGGAACTGATGGATTATGCACGTATATGAAAGTAACTACAGTATTTAGACCACTTTTACTGCAAATAAAACTTTTATATTTGGAGTTTATAAAAGAAGAAATGATTGCCACTTTTCATTCGATCAAAGTGCCTCCTCTTCCATCAAACACACACATGCACCTACGCCCCTCCGACACTTTCACTTAAACGGAACAATGTTTTCCAAGAGTGCTACAGATATTTGCAGTATCCAACTTAAACTTTACATTTAATAAGGTAAAGTGTAATATTTAAAATCAAATAACACCAATTAATGCTAAAAGTGTTGATTTATCTAAAATTACTATTTATTGAGCCAATCAGTCGTTTTTCTATACGTCAAATATTTGTTGTTGTTGCGAACTGTCAAAAACACTTGGAAAATTCATTGGAAGGCGGTACCAGAATTTATTGGAATGCACTACCGGAAGTACAGGGTTATGAAAACGTGTTCTCACCCTGTACTAACGGTAGTACATTGGGCCCCAACATATATATGGTCCCACATAATACCCCATTCCAGGTAACTGTAAATGTAATCCCATTTCCAATTAATTAAAACGAAAAACGCAAAACTTGAAACCGAAAAATTGTTCGCCAAATAAATATAAAAAAAGATATATTGCTGTCATTTTGCAAAAAAACGACACTATTTATATAAGTCAAAACTTAGCGAAACTATTAAAGTTAAGTAAGTAGCTTGCATTGAACTGTATAGCAGGCTTAATGTATGCATGAGTGAAAACTATCGATAAAGCTTACAAAACCATCGATGCTTTCGATAGTCGAAACCAATCGCCGCTCTCGATAGTCAAAAACCATAGATACTATCGCTAGTGCCATCGAGAGTTTACCAGTTCTAATTGCAATTGTCTATCAATTTTTCTTATTTCGTTTTTGCCTTTTTATCTTGGGGGAATTGGGACGTGAAATAAACAATTTCCATTTTATCAATAAAACTATGAATTTATTGCCCAAATCACACGAGGAGTTCGCCCAGCCGGAATACTGGAACTCTTTCTTCACGAAACGTGGCGAGAAGGCTTTCGAATGGTTGGTTTACGTGAGCAACATTACATCGGATCAAAGGATTCTCTACTTCGCATTAACTATTATCACTTTTAATTTCTCACCTTAAGGTATGGCGAATACTTGGAATTGTGTGAGCATATACACAAATATGTAAAAAATACAGACCAAATACTAATGCTTGGTTGTGGTAATTCACAACTTAGCATGGACATGTACGACTCAGGTTTTAGGTAAGTGACCGACAAGTAAAAATGCTAAAAATTCGACCTTTCTGCTTTTACTTTCAGAAATATCACCAACATCGATATATCAACGGTGGCTATACGTAAAATGCTGGAGCTGAATGAACGAAAACGTGTGAACATGAAATTCTTGCAAATGGACGCTACACAAATGACCTTTGAGGATGAGTGCTTTTCTGTGGCGTTGGATAAAGGTACATTAGACGCGCTCTTTGTCGATGATACATCCGAAGTACATGCCACAGTGGAGCGTTATTTCAATGAAATTAAGCGCACGATGCGGTAAGAATCCGTAACATTTTCATTAAAAACAACGAGTTCAAACTGATTTGTTTTTCTAGTAATGGTGGACGCTACTTGTGCATAACACTGTTACAAGAACACATATTACGTTACATTTTAAATTACTTTCCGCGTAATGGTTTTATGTTGCGCATAGTGCATTGTGCAGACGCAGACCGCGCTAATCAGGAAAAGAGTGGCGACAATCCAGAAGTTATGGCAATGCCAGTTTTTCTTGTTGTTGCTACCAAATTTAAGGCCTTACCAATACCGGTGTGTTTTGCCTTACTCTTTATGTTGTTTTCTTAAATAATAAAATGAATTTTTGCAGATCCTAGAATTTAGCTTGGGTAAGGACAAAATGCAACGTTTATCAAACGCAGAAGAACTTACAAATGCAGTTGCTGCTGTGCAAAAAGCGGCGCTAATTTGTAATGGACTCGCACGTACAAATATTGCTGGTTAGTAAAAAGTGTTTGTCAGTTGTGAATATATGTATGTATGTAGCTAAAACTTTTGCTGGTTTGTAGGTCACAACGAGGTTGTGATGGACTTATGCCAACCGGGCGAATCAAATCCCCGCTACACAGTACATGTACTAGACCAACCACCGGCAAGGGGGTTGGGTAAATTTGCTGCCTTTATAGTACCTCAGGGCAGGTAAATAAAAATAACTTCCCACTTAATTTTATACATAAGTATATGTACATACAGCACATTTGCTGCAAACTCGATAAAAACGGCTTTAAAATTTTGAACTTACATATGTACATATACTCCCATAGTAAAAAATGAACGCATATATATTGTTCTACTGCTTATCGGTAGAGCTATGAAATTTTTACACAACATAGAAGTGAAAGTAACGGTAAAGTCTGCCTACTTAACACGATTTTGGATTATGGCACTCTTGCACCAAATGTGGAATATGTGCATACATATGTATGTGCATTGCGGGTGTTTCCTTATTTATGTATCGTAATGTATTTTTAATGTGTCATGCACATACTTACAGAGAAATCGAATGGCTTTTTGCTACACCTCAGGGACGTAAAAAATTACAAAAATCAGCGAAATTTCAACGCTTAGCTGTTGTAGCACTTCATCGCGATCAGGAATATAGCTCATTGGATAGTGTTAAAGGTGAATTGGCGGACAGCATTAAGTGCCTTGCTCCTTTGGGCCTAACGGAACAGGTGGAATATAAATATTCAGTAAAACAATTGAATGTAAACTTATGCATCTGAATTTCAGATACCTTTCCTTTCGCTGGGTGCCGATGTTGGCAAGCGTGAAACATTAGTAAGCGGGTTTTCGAAAATATCTGGCGAATTCCGCATTGAAGAAGTGGAGGGAAATGATGGCAAAGTATTTCGGCGTTTGATTTTCTTGAGTAATCAATTTGTAGTACAATCGGAAGCGTTAGTGAAAACAAGTATTTTTAAAAATTTTAAAGCAAGAGTTCTTTCACTTACAATTTCCTCTATTTTTGCAGTAAAATTGAAAGGGAAAAAGGAACGCAAGAAAATTGACTTTGGTTACTTGGCTTGCCAACATCATTTATATATGTCCGCAGGTGTGCAGTTGGTCACAGGCTTGAAAAACAACGCCAATGAGTTTAGAGATGTCGTAGTGGTGGGTTTGGGCGGTGGTGGACTTTGCAGTTTCTTACATGCGGCAGTACCGTAAGTTTTGAGTTTATTTTATATACTGATTAATATTTTTTCTATACTAAATTTTTAGCAATGTACGCCTTACTGCCGTGGAAATAGATCCCATTATGCTGGAAGTTGCTGAGCAATATTTCGAGTTAAAACAAGATAATCGCTTTCATGTCGTTATCGATGATGGTTTATCCTTTTTAGAAGTTTGCAAAAATGAAGGTATTAATTTTTTCTTAACAGCAACAGCGCAGCAATGTTGTTTAATTAAAACTTTTCTTTAGAAATCAAATTCAACGCAGTGTTATTTGACGTTGACAGCAAGGATCTTTCCCTCGGCATGAGTTGTCCACCAAAAAGTTTTCTGGAACCCTCTGTACTTGACAACATTAAGTGTATTATTGGCGAAAAGGGCATTTTCATATTGAACTTAGTGTGTCGTGATGACGGGCTACGGGACGAAACCTTACAGCAAGTGCGTGCCGCCTTTAAAGCCGTCTGCTGTTACAAACTTGATGAGGACATTAATGAGGTTATTTATTGTTCGAATAACGAAAAGTACAAAAGCATTGCAGAGTGGAAGAGGGAATTAGGAGCGGCTGCGCGACGTTTGAACAGTGCGGCGAAAGAACAAAAACTTAACAGCGAAGATATGTTGGAAGTTACAGAATTCTTAAATGATTTAAAGATTTAAATTAATTTAATAAAGCTAAATGTACTTTTCAGTTTGCAATTTTTCTTATATATGTATGTGAGTCAGTCAGTTGGAGTATTTACCTTATTATCCGAAATAATTTTTCGCATATTCGGTTCATCATAGGAGTGTCCTTCAAAATTAGAGAATCCAGATGAAACCTCTTCTTCATTCGAGAGAACGATATTTGTTTCTTTGCACATTTGGGAAACAACAGATGGAGAAGGACTCCATTTGAATTGGTGTCTCTTGCAATAAGAAGCGACTCGCATATTTTTAATTCAGTTACTGCCAGTCCACTCAAAAATATAAAATGTATTGGTAATATTCTCATAGTCTTTCATTACATTTTTTTTTATAGAAATTTGGTTCATAGTGCAACAAGGAGCATAAAAACCATTATTCTAAAATTTGTATAAAAACTAGGAAATTTCGATAAAGCATTCATTATTTCTAACGAAAATTTTCAACTTTTTTGATGAGATTTCCTTAAAAATATTTCGAGTATGCCGTTTTGTAGCCCATCGTGCACAAGCTCACTACAACACCAATTCACTGCAGTAACGGAATCTATTCCACTTTTGAATAATGCATCGCTTTTTTGTACATATTCCCTCTCTCTCTCTTTTAACTTAAAGACTCCCTCAAGTTGATATTAGCTGCGAAATGTTATATAGCGTTTATTCACAGCTCTATGCGTAATATATATATGTGTGTAAACGCCCTCAAAGGCAACTTTTTTATATAAATGAGTGTTAGCTTCAATTTAAAATTTAAACTCCTTATACTTCTTTGTTGTTTTACTGGTTGTATCTGCTTGCTGTCGCTTACGTTTAGACTTTTGGCGTGCCACATGTTCTGCCAACATATCGGAAAGATCCTCCTTTTGCAGATGACTTTGTTGTTCTCGCATTTGCTGCTCGTAGCGTTGTGCCATAGCATCATTATCCAAATCCAATTCAGATGGATCCAATGCCAATTCGACGGTCCCCTCACGATCTACTGTAACAGCAGCACGTGTTGGAGGTTTGCTAACGCCACTTATATCGTATACGTGTGTTGAGCCCATCATAGAAGCACCAACACGGTCAGTGCGTTTTTCGGGTAGTACTTGATATAAAACAGGTGTGTCGTTGCTGAAATGAAAGATATTGAAAGTAATTATTTTCAGTGCAAAGAGAGGGCATTAATATTTTTTCTTTAACATAAACAACTTACTCCTCAATTTCGGCCTCAATTTTCTTTTTGCGCAACTCAATCGTTTCAGGCGTCTCCATACCAGCTGGTACACTTGTTAGACCAGATGGTGTTACCAGACCTTCTGCTGGGGTCACAAGTCCACTCTCGTCTGGTTGGTTAGCCAGATCTTCACCATCCTCCTCTTCTTCTTCTGAAGATTCCTCGGACTCAGACTCCAGCTCACCCCATTGATTACGTTCAATATCGCCTTCATCTATGCCACTCTGTAACAAAGAAAATCCACGATAAATATGTAGTTACTCCAGAAATACAATTACTTACATCTAAATCCATTATGTTGGTGCCAAATACATCACCGTACAGTGGCTTGCCAGTTTCATCTACAGGCGGTTTGCCCCAGCCACCAGCATGATAGCCAAACGAAGTGCCGTCAGGAATCGGTGCATTCAAACCGGGTATTTTCAAATTTGGATATGATGGCGGCGGCCCATAACGTTGTTGTGCAATAAGCCATGGTGGTGGAATTTTATGCGAATTTGGTCCCACCGGCATACCCAGTGCAATGCGTAGTTCCTCTGACAAATCACCTGGTTTCTTCTCACGCAAACGCGTCTCGTATTCCTTACCTTCGTAGTAAAGGTCACCGTGTATAGTCATACGCGGCTTTGTTTGCCACTTGAAGAAGGCGTCATGTAATTTTTGGTAATCAATATCGATTTTACCCATTTTAGGACGTACACGCTCGCGCATTTTTGATTTGAGCGATTTGGCGTCATCCTTTTCCTGCAAAGATTCGCGCATTTCCATGATACCCGTTTTCTTGATAAATGCTGGCAAATCGAATGGTGGTTTTTCAATACCACGCTTGCCCTGTAAATATTTGCGCTTAAAACACCAGTGACGTGGCACTTGCACAGTGTTGCGGTAGGCTTTCAATTGCACAAGTAATTTCGGATCTCGAGCGGTGACATCGTGCATTTCTACAACATCAGGACGTGAAACTAATTGCTTCAACTCGGCGACACTGAGGCGTGTAAGTTTTTTTAGTTTTCGTTTCGACAATTTTTCTTTGTCCTCTTTGGGTTCCTAAATAACAGTGAAAAAAAAAATGTATATTTATTAATGAAGTCACACAGTATCGTTTAAGATGCAGTACCTCATTCTCCTCATCATCGTCATCGTCTTGCATCTTATCGACTGGTTTCTTTGGAGCTGCTGCTCCTTCATTTTCAGTAGCGGTTTTGTCTTTTTCAGCCGGTTTTGGTTTATTTTCTAGTTTAAAAATTTCGAAAACTCTGTAAAACTGCCGATACATCGGGGCTAAGTCAGCGATTGTTATGCGTTCCGGAACATATTCGATAGTCACATCGTCATCCTCAGTTTCTACAGATTTTCCTTTCTTTTCTGCTTTGCTTTCTTTACTCTTTTCCTTTTCCTTTGATTTTTCTCTTTCCCTATCCTTGTTCCTGCTCTTTCTGTCCCTGCTGTCCCTATTTCTGTCTCTCCTATCTTTCTCTTTATCCCTTGTATTCTTTCCGTCTCCTTCATCTCCAGAATCCCTTTCATTTGTTGCCTTTTTCGGCTCAGCAGTTTTGTGTTCTTGTTCTACTTTATTTTCATCTTCTTCAGCGTGTTCATTTTCCCCATCATCAAGTGCTCCATTTGTTCTCTCCAGTTCTCGTTGCTGTCTTAACTTACGATTCTGCTTCTTCCTACGCTTTTTCTTCTTATTTTTCTCTGCACGACTTGGCTTGGCCGCTTTTCCACCTACTCCACCGTTCATTTGAGTCTCGGCCTCGTCATCAGAATCGTCGCCTACGTCACCATAATCATTGCTAATAACACCACCGCCAGCTGCAATACCTTGGTTTATGTCGCTTGAAGTGAAGTCTTCCGAATTTATATGGAATTCTGCTGCGCGTTGATCTTTTAATGCCAAAACATCTTCTAAAGCCTTCGGTAGCACCACTTCGGTTGGCTTCTTGTTCTTATCTTCGCCGTCATCGTTTTCATCAGATTCACTGCCATCGCCAGGACTCTCGGGTTCAGCAGAGGTGCCTCCAGTGGCATTGCCGCCATTACCACCCACAGGTTTTTCTAAAGGCGTCGACATAAGTGGCATGGGGCGGGAGCCTTGTTCAACGCCGGGTACCTCTCCACGCGGCGGCGGAGGCCCTTGATTCCATGGCTGAGGTGGAGGTATTTGTTGATGTGTTGGTGGTGGTCTCTGTTGTGGCGGCATTGATGTCATTAGTGGCATCTGCTGAGGCGACATTTGCTGTTGTGGCATCTGCTGGGGTGGTGGTTGAAGTGTGTGTTGCGGCGGTAACTGCTGTGTTGGTGACTGCATTTGTTGTTGTGGTGGCTGCAAATGTTGTTGAGGTGGAGGCTGCATATGTTGTTGAGGTGGTGGCTGTCTATGTTGTTGAGGCGGCGGTTGCATTTGCTGTGGTGGCGGTTGCATTTGCTGTGGTGGTGGCTGCATATGTTGTTGAGGAGGTTGCATTTGTTGTGGTGGCGGCTGCATTTGCTGTGGTGGTGGCTGCATACGTTGTTGAGGGGGTTGCATTTGTTGGGGTGCCTGCATATGTTGTTGAGGGGGTTGCATTTGTTGGGGTGCCTGCATATGTTGTTGAGGCGGTTGCATTTGTTGGGGAGGTGGCGGCATTTGTTGCAATTGTTGGTGTGGATTCATACTCAGCCCGGGTGGAAACATTGGCGGAGCCGGTGGTCCCGGTAACAAACCCGGTGGTGGCCGCATGCCAAGCAATGGTGGTGGCGGACCGCCCTGCATGGGCCCCGCGCCAGGTGGCATAGGCATTTGTGGAGGCTGAAAAAGTATAATATAAAAAATATCTGTTCTATTTAATATATTCGCATTTTAATAAATACTTGATCACCCATTTTTAACAACGTTTTTCTTTAACTTTTCCGATTTTTCAACAATCACGGCAAAATTTTCACAATTTTTTAGACAGAGATGACAAAATTGTTGCAAATGATGAATGTTGCCATATAATTCCAGAAAATCGTTTATCGATAACAGTAAAATATTGCACAGTCCATAAAAATGCGTGCAATAGTTGTGTTTGCTTGCCCCTTTTGCGGGTAAATCCAGAAAGTTTTAACGATTTTTCATGTTTTGGCGTTTTCGTGCGCAAAAACTTGCAATTTATAACTTTACATTTGACATTTATAACTTTGCCAGGAAAGCGCCAGACGCAAATGGTATGCCACAATGAACGCCAAGAAAACAATTTTGTACTGCCATCAGTGATACCGCTACTTTGGTTTTGCCGATTTTGACAGTTGTGGTAACTTGTAAATAAACCTTTGTTCACAAATCAGCGAAGGAGAAATTTCAATTATAAGTGAAAAATCAGCTTAAATTGTGTTAATTTGCAATTTGTGAGTAATTTTTGAGTTGAAGACTGCGTAAAAACTAATACAATGAAGTGCTGTGTGTTAATTTGCGACAGCCCCCAAGATGCAAGAAGCGTAGATGCAAGTGCAGCGCTGGGACGAATCGCTGCATTTTGTGTACATAGGGCACGGCAAAGCCGTTCCCGAAATATTTCTCTATTATTATATTAACAGCATTTCCTCACAATGATTTTGTTTCTGCTCCACGCAGCCTCCATTAGCAAGTTAACTAATCAATCCCGCAGAGATGCTGCTGCAGTTTTCTGCAGCAGCCTTAATTGCAAAGCAATGGAGTGCACTAAAACGTGTGCTGAAGCAGCCTCAATTGCAAAGCAATGGAGTGCACTAAAATTTTCACTGTTCTCTAATAGATTTGGTGAAAAATGCAATATTTTCGCATTTAGCAAAATTAAAACACGTTTTTCGCTGTAAAGTGAACTGCTTTGGCAATTTCAACTCGTCCTTCTTTTCGCTCTATTCTTTGTTTACTTGTGGTGCACAAATGTCAACGCCCAGGACGGCGCAATCTTGTATTCTATCATTCTTGGTTTCCGCATGAAAACTCGAATTTGGACGAAACAAAATAGGTTTGTATAGTAACTTCTCCAGTTAAACATTGCAGCGAGAGCGTAAAAGCAAAATAGAGCGTAAAATTGAGAAGAAGAGAAAACTAGCAGAAAAAGTTACTGAACGCAAAACTCAAGAATGATNGGAGAAATTTCAATTATAAGTGAAAAATCAGCTTAAATTGTGTTAATTTGCAATTTGTGAGTAATTTTTGAGTTGAAGACTGCGTAAAAACTAATACAATGAAGTGCTGTGTGTTAATTTGCGACAGCCCCCAAGATGCAAGAAGCGTAGATGCAAGTGCAGCGCTGGGACGAATCGCTGCATTTTGTGTACATAGGGCACGGCAAAGCCGTTCCCGAAATATTTCTCTATTATTATATTAACAGCATTTCCTCACAATGATTTTGTTTCTGCTCCACGCAGCCTCCATTAGCAAGTTAACTAATCAATCCCGCAGAGATGCTGCTGCAGTTTTCTGCAGCAGCCTTAATTGCAAAGCAATGGAGTGCACTAAAACGTTTGCTGAAGCAGCCTCAATTGCAAAGCAATGGAGTGCACTAAAATGTTCACTGTTCTCTAATAGATTAGGTGAAAAATGCAATATTTTCGCATTTAGCAAAATTAAAACACGTTTTTCGCTGTAAAGTGAACTGCTTTGGCAATTTCAACTCGTCCTTCTTTTCGCTCTATTCTTTGTTTACTTGTGGTGCACAAATGTCAACGCCCAGGACGGCGCAATCTTGTATTCTATCATTCTTGGTTTCCGCATGAAAACTCGAATTTGGACGAAACAAAATAGGTTTGTATAGTAACTTCTCCAGTTAAACATTGCAGCGAGAGCGTAAAAGCAAAATAGAGCGTAAAATTGAGAAGAAGAGAAAACTAGCAGAAAAAGTTACTGAACGCAAAACTCAAGAATGATAGAATACAAGATTGCGCCGATCGGAGAGGATTTTTGAGAATAACTTGTGTGTGACGTCACACTGGTGCAATTGCGAGAGAGAAATGCCAAAACGTGAGCAAGAATGGAAGAAGAAGAAAAAATGTTGCAAGGAAAACGTAAACAAGTTGCACAAGTGTGACGTCATGCAAACAACGATTCTGTCAAATTCGTTAAGAGAGGAATAGCGGACCGAGATCGGCGCAACCTTCGTATTCTCTCAATCGTGCGCAAAACTAGTAAAAACTTGCAAGTGAATAGTTGTTGCACACTTTTCACACAAGCACTTACACAGTCTAGTACATCATTAATATTATGATAAAAATAAAGTAAGGTAGCATGAACCAAAAATACAAGATCACGTAAGAACGCGACGTTGTATTTGTAACTGGTTTTGAGAAAAAAGTTTGCGAAAGCGGGTTCGTCAGNTTGTGTTAATTTGCAATTTGTGAGTAATTTTTGAGTTGAAGACTGCGTAAAAACTAATACAATGAAGTGCTGTGTGTTAATTTGCGACAGCCCCCAAGATGCAAGAAGCGTAGATGCAAGTGCAGCGCTGGGACGAATCGCTGCATTTTGTGTACATAGGGCACGNGCTTCAAACAAGTAAGAGTTTCTCTGCATTATGGCCTCAAACCGACATATATACATCTTTCATTTGAGTCCGTATGGAAAGCTCTGTTGGCTCCTACATTCGGGTTTTTATAGGCGAGTCTCCCCTGAACCGTTTTTTTCATATTTTTGGCCTATGTGCGCTTTTATTCGAAACCTAAATGTTTCGGTACCGAGCATCGAGAGTATTGGATACTTTTTAAATCGGTACCGAATATCGATCAATACTTAAAAGTATTGACTCAGCACTTCACTAGAAACAGGCAACATGTAAACACAAAACAGCTGATATGCACTTTGACGCTTTATCGGTTTTTACCCCACGAACCAAAAATACAAGATCACGTAAGAACGCGACGTTGTATTTGTAACTGGTTTTGAGAAAAAAGTTTGCGAAAGCGGGTTCGTCAGCTGAGCGTTAGTTTACATCACAAGCACCACTATTTGACATTTTTATTCAAGTAAAGAAGAGTTAATTCAACCTAAATTGTGCGTTTAAAGTGGCTGACAATAATTTTGGTTTTCGTTGTTTTCTTTGCTATTTTTTTGTTAGTTTGGGAGGAAAATTAGTAATAAATATTTACATAACTTTGGTTGTAATAAATTAAGAAAATATTATTTTAAAAACTAAAAATTTAGAAGAAATGTTTTATAGTAATATCATGCAGAGTATTCTCCGCTTTCTATAAGTCATTTACGCGCTGCGACAAAAAATTTATAAATTTCGGTAATGGTTCTGCTTCGATAACATTGCACCGAACATCCTCTAGAGCTCAGTTCGTATTCATGATATGCCAAAGGCCCACGATTGGATTTTCGGTTCCCTCCTATGAATAAGAGAGTTCTACAAAAATTTTTCTTTCCGCAAATGTTTTTTACCGTTTTGATAAATTTTCTTAAATTCGGGAAAATGATTCGGAATATGGTACCATTCTTTACACTTTCCAAACTATATATTATACATACATATTTACCACGAATAAGAAGCCAATAATATTCAGAATTCATATAATGAAATTCCGCTTGGTACCTTCCTTTTATCTGTCTGTATATCAATGTCCGCAACTGTATTTGTAAAATCATACATAAGCAAACGTCAAATATTTAAAAATGTGAACGTCAAACATATTTCGTTGTGGTAATGGAGACGGTTGTGATTTAGCAACTGGATTTATTAAATCTTAATGAATAAATCTCTCAATGGAGACATAGTATTATTACGTGATCTTGTGTCTTTCGCTCATGGTAAGGTAGAACCGCTGAGAGTCACTTTTAAAATTCTTGACGTTTCCAAACAATTTAATTTTTAAATTTACTCACAAACTCACACACACATTTTCATTTTCAATCTCAAGCAACAACAATTTCGAACAATTTTATTTTTTTAATTTTCACTTTTTATTCCATGGGAAAAATAAAAGATTTAAATATTCAGTTTCCACTGCTTTTCTTCAAAGTCAAATAGTGAATTGGTAGGTCCCTGAAACTCACCCTCTTGTGATTCACACACTTTTCTGGTGACAAAATCAAAGGTTTTTTTTAAAAGTATTTAATTGATTAGGTAATCGTTTCAAAAGTTCTTCGATTAGGGCGATTAAACATTTTTGAGGATTTTAATATGCTTCTTAAGTCAAGTTTATCACGCAGTTCACTAGCCTCTTCTGTAAAATTATCGTGGAAAACTAAGTTTTGTATATTATTATAATTGGCAAAAATTTATTTGTAGGGAAAAAATCGCCAATGGCGATTTCCCGAATTTTTGCGCGGAAATTTCCAAAAAATATCGCCAAATTGGCGCGAAATCGCCAAATCTGGACACTCTGGTAAGCATTGATCTAATGCGATCCATAGCCCTCACTCGGCTGGACCGCTCCTCTCTCAGATTAGTAGCCGGGGTAATCACCGGACAATACCTGGCACACACGGAGAGAGGTTAGGATACACCACGCACGATTTTTATCGCAGTTGCTGAGACGAGGAAGAGGTGGAGAGCATCGAACATTATCTCTGGCATTGTCCGGCAAACACGCGCAACCAATTCTTCAACAAGTACTTTCTTTCGGCGAACGTCCTCGACTTTTTGCGCTATATAAAACGCACTCAGTGGTTCAATTACTATGGTGGGGAAAGAAACAAATGGCTTCGCCCAGTGGCACCACAACAGGCTTTTCAAACCTAAGTGTGCTTCGTGCTCCGCGCGGGGCAGCCACTCTAACCTAACCTAACATTCAGCCTCATTGCGAGTGTCGTGTCGAATGCAAGTCGTAATTCGAGAGTCGAGTCGTATCGAAAATCACATGTTATTGCCTAATATTTCGACTCGACTAGCGTGTTAAAAAGTAAAGACTTGGCAGCACTGGATAGTTTTCGGCAATTCTAGTCTTCTACTTATTTCACCACGACAGTGGGCAATGCCAATGCTGTGGAGTAGTGCAATTTAGTCTAATTTACGACTTACTCCATGATGGCTGATTGTATTCTTGGCTCCAAGTGCGTTTGGGAGTTTAGAAGTTATTATGTCGGACTTCAGAGCCAGTAGTCCGAGCTTCTCTCCGATTTGTGGCGGGAGCCTTGATTTTATCACACAAGAGGGAGAGACCTATATTATTTTTACGAGAAGCTGTTTTTTCATGGCTGAATATACTCGAACTTGACTGCCGAGGGGCGACCATTGTTAGAAAATAATTTTTTTTTTTTATATTTTTTACATATTTCGTGGATGTGTCTCTTCTAAAGCACTCTCTGCCGCATGAATCTCCGCTTGAAAGATAGTGGGATGGCTAACCACTGGTATAGATTTTTTGAAGTTCGGCCCGTCATTTTGTAAATAAGTCAGAAAAAAAGCTCGGGATCCTGGAGCTGTAATCCTTGGATTTCGGGACATGGAAAATAGTCCGAGATTCTGGATCCCGGGATTGAATCTCCTAGTACATACTATCTTTGTATTACATACTGAACGTGTATGTTGTTATAACACACACTTGGCCCTTTGAGACGTCTTAATATTGATACTGACCTTCTTGAACGTTGAGATTAATTTTCGACGACTTCCGTAAAAGAAAAAAACAAACAATTATTTCTATTTATTTTATTATATTTATTATTCTCCTTTAAGAATGTAACAATTTCGCAGTTTCCAATGTTGTATGTAAGTATATTTTACCTAAAACCTAAACTCTCTTTATTTAATAAATATAAATTCTATACACAAATAGCGATATGGCATTAGCTTATTGTATGTATGTATGTATGTATGTATTAAACGCAATAGCTTTTACAAATGAATGAACTTAAATTCATATGATGATGATTACAAACTTAAAACCTACCAAATAAAATACTTACATATGTATGTATGTGTAAGTATTTAAAACTTTCAAGTTATGCATATTTAAGTAAAGAAGAAATAATCTAATTTATATGTAGATGCAACATCAATTTTTAATAAAAATTGTTGTCCAACAATTATTTTTTTCGCTTAATAAAAATGAAATTAAATTTAAAAACTAATTATGTGTCAAGTGAATGAAATACATATGAAGTATGTATGTATTTTAGAGATTATAACCTCTCTAGGATTAAATGAAATAATGAATTTAAGGAACTAACAAATAGTAAGAAGGATTTCCTGTGGCATACGTATACATTTATGTATGTAGTAAACTAATGCCAAATTTCCACTGGGCATTTAAATGACAACAAATTTGAGCCATTTAAACAATCCCATCTTTGTCATTAAAATTTTTGTTATTGAATGCCCAGTGGAAATTCGGCATAAGCACAACAAATAGAATGAAATAAACAAATCTGTGTCATGATACAAATCAATACATATACAGTGTTGGTCAAAACATGTGGAACTGAAAGAAATATTTAACGAAGGCTGACCAATAACAGCTTTTAAGGAAGAAACTGTGCTTTTTTAATTAAGTTTGATAGCTCAGTGGTGAAAGCGTATGCAAATGTGGCCAAATGGTTAGATTTTTTCAAAAAAATTTAATTTTCATCGTAGGTAAACTTTGGAAAGATTAAGAAAAAGACCTGTCTTTATGGAACATATTAAACTCTTTTCACCACTTCGTTTTTTTACGAAATTGGTAACCGGTACTAAGAATTCAGATTTTTCGAAATTGGTAACCGGTACAAAATAAAAAATTGTCATGACCGCTCCGCTTTTCTCAAAATTTTTGGACGGCAATAAAAACCCGGGTTCTTAGAAGTTGGTAACCGGTAAAAAAACGACTTAATTTTTGAAATAACCCTGAAATAATTCTTGTAGGAGTAAAGTTTCAACAAATCACGACCACTTATATTTTTCTACGCTTGCCCCTTTTTTGCGCCAGTGCGCTAAAAACAGCAATGAGCCACCTTAGTATTCTTAAAAAAAAAGCTATAGAACCAGTATTTCTCAAATTAGCTATTGATAAGGTAAATATAGAACTGTAGAAACATAGATGTAGTTCTATATGTTTTGACCACCACTGTACATTAGGGTGCATCAATCCTCATAAAATATCGGCAATGTTTTTGAATTCGAAAAACCTCAACTTTATTCGGTGGTGCACTCTAAAATACAGTGACTCAAACAAGTGTTCACGTGTTGGTTTTTTTAATATTCACAATGTCTTTCATGTTAATTTTTATACCCGAGCGCACTTGTGCACAAGGGTATTATAACTTTGTTCACATAACGGTTGTTTGTAACAGGCAAAACGAATCGAGATAGATATAGACAAATGTATACATAAATGATCAGAATGAAAANGGGTATTTAATGTTCGGCTCCGCCCGAACTTAGACTTTCTTACTTGTTTTAGTTATTTTTCTATAAAAATATTGTCCCAGCTTTAACTAAAACCAAATAAATCAATGTTTCAAACTTTAAACAAAATTTAGGAGAATCCAAAAAAATTTCGTCAAAATTTCGAAATTTTTAATGTGAATCATTAGAAAATTGTTGGGTCAGTTTATAGCTCAATTACAATTTTAGTCCAATGAAGTGCAATTTTAAAGCAAGGCTACAAAATCGCGTTATTATTTTTTTTTTTGCTGACGGATTTTTGCACTCTTTTTCATATAAACATGAATTTCTTATGTAATAAAATGCAAAAGACCGCTCGCAACAAAATTTCAAAAAATCAGCAGTTTTTATGAATTGCGTTGTTATATATAAAAAAAAAACTGCACAAGCGGTCACCAAGAAAAAGATATCAAAAATCAACGCGATTTTTTAGCCGTTTGAAACCTGCACCTCCCTGGACTAAAATTGTATGGACTGCATACTAAAAATGTACCAAAGATTCAGATTAAAAAGTTTGAAATCTCGATGAAAATTGGTTGAGTTTTTCTAAATTTTGTATGCAGTTTCACACTCTGATTTATATGGGTTTGGTTAAAGCTCGGACAATTTTTTTTTTTTTAAATAACACACAAAAAATTTAAAAACATTGTGGATAATTAAAAAAAAAACACATGTTTCAGCCACTGTAAATACTTATGTACATATGTACATCAAAAATTTTTGGGGAAAATAGATTTTTAACAAAATCATAGGATTAAATCAAAAGAAGCCAATTTGTATAGACATTTTCGACTTGAAATACTAAATCGTTCATAAACTAGAAATGTTCTAACATTTTAAAAATAGAGGTTTGCGAAAAAATTTTTTCGGCCATATGTAATATCAAAATTAGGATTCATGAAGAAAGTATACACACATGCCTATGCCAAAGTCTCGTTGAAACGGATACTATCGATTTTGTGTCTAAACAGCCTTCAAAAATTCATCATTTCTGTTTTATATGCAGCGCTATACATACATATGTACTACACACACAGGTACATATTTGTATGTACGAGTACTTATACGTTGCTTAACTCTTAAAAATAACAAATATTTAGCCAGGCAATCTATGTGCTTCGCATTTAAACTTCCAAAAGTGTAATACATAACGCTACCTAAAGGTAAAAAAGGTGTCAAGTCCACGTTTTTTTCAAAATTTTTGTTTTTGATGCAGACGGACAGATAATGCAAAACTACATCGATTTTTCGTCTCTCCTGAACAATTTCAAAAAATTGACGTGGCACCTTTTCACCTTTGGGTAACGGTAATAAGTATTTTCTTATTAACAATTTTTTGTTCTCAACGATTGATTATTACAACAATTTAGTCTAATTCATTTTATAAATATAGAAAATACAGTTATTAATTTTTACGCCAGTACATGCACTAGATATAACAATATTTTACAAATAATGAAAAAATGCATGTACTTACTTACATATGTACATATATGCAATTTAAACACGTTCGCTACAAAAATAAAATGTGAATAAAAAATTTGTTCTACTTTTTGTTTTAAATTTACGTTAGGTCAGAAAGCATTTCGCAAGCGTTTAAATAATAAAGTTTTACATTTCGTCAGATAAACGCATTTTGCATAACTTTTTTTTTCGAAATTAACAATTTTCAGAATTTATGTACATATGTACATACATTGGTTGTTGACATTTCAATATTATGAAAGCCTTCTTCATTTGACGCACGCAGTTCGCCGTAGCTTCTCTCCACTTCTCTTTCTTCCTCAATCACTCTGACTGATTACATATGTACACATGTATGCATGTAGTTTTTTCTTTGCCTTCGTAGATTGTTGTTTTCTTTTTTTTTCGTAGTGTCGGTGTCTTAACTAAAAACTAAATTAAAAATTAAATCATATTGAATTATTTTAAATTAACAGGTTAAATAAAATAGTACCAAAACGAAAAAAAAAATTCTTAACAGAACATCGATAGGCAAGCACATGTTGGCGTATTTTGATGATAATAATAATGAAAAATTAATAAGTAGAAGCGTTTGTTGATGATTGCGTAGATTATATAATAAAGATATAATTCAAATTAATCGGTAGCAAAGCAATTCGCATAAGCTTTGTTATTAAAACAGAGTTTAATTAAAACAATGCAATTAATAATACGAGTACATGTTGAATGAAAAGTTTAAGTAAAGTGAAAAACACAAAAGCAAACAAATTCCACTAGTCGAAATATATTTAAAAAAAAATTAAAAACTTTATATGTATGTATACATGTATGTATGTAAAACCTTAAACTTTGTCAGAGGCTATGAACATATAGTTCAACATACTACTTTTTATACAATTTCTACGGCTGTAAAAACGCTTTGCTAACAATTTTGATGACAAAGTTGGGACTAAAAATATTCGTGTTCCACAAAATGCCAAATTTCAAAAAGGCATCTAAATGCCGAAACTTTTTGCCGTTTAAAAAAATATATTTGGAAACAGCTTTACTAAAGTTTTGAATGCCATTTCACAATATTTTGAATGAAAAACTTTGTATATAAAAATTTTGCCATTTCTATCCCCAGGGAATACCGCCATACCATGATACAAAAAAGAAGGTAGTTTCATTTAATGACATTCGTTGTTGTTGTTAACCATTTGACTTGTAATAAAATTATGACATTTCATTAAATTCATGCTACCTGATGACGAGCAGTAATATTTTTTTTAAGCAGAAGATTTCATCAGTCCACTCAAAGGTGTCGAATATGATGAACCTCAAAAAGGGGGCGGTCTGCGCAAGCCGAATTCAAGTTTTTGGCATAGGTACATTGGAAATTTTCAATTCGAAATTTGTTGAAGTTAATGGTGATACGGCAACCACAAAGCCTAATTTTTTGCGAAAGCTGACGAGAAATTTAAAAGTAAATTTTCACGAATTTCATGTGATCAAATATTCCCAAATTAATAAAGCAAAACAAAAATAATTTTTCCCAATTTGTTTTTGTTTTGCATGTTAAGTTATGAGAACAATTATTCACATGGAATTGGCGATTATAAAAAGATTTATTTGGAAAGAGCATTCTTTAGAATTAACAACAATTTCAATGAAGTCTCCTTTGAAATTACATATTTTATATATTTTTAATAAAAAAAGGTGCGAACCACGTAAGAAAAAAAATTACCAAGCACTGATAATGATTTTTGATTTGAAATATTATTAAATTGGTATAAATGTGGGAAAGAAGATACTTCGATTTATTGTTTTAATATTATCAAAGTGGCAAGGCCGTTGAGAATACTCACAATTTATGAAACTTCAAAAAATTGTATTATCCGTCAAAAGTTGTTTATTGAAACTACCTTCTTTTTTGTATCATGCGCCATACTAGTTTTTAATTGGCACACAGTTTTTTTTTTCAATTTAAATGCCTAGTAAAAGTTTGACATTACACTGGATTCGCATAACATTCGTCATTAAAAATATCTATGTTATGACTTTAATCAAAAATACTCTTATACTAATGCTGAGATTCCACAGGGCATTAATTGACAACATTTTTAATGACAAGGTCAGGCATTCAAAATAGTCGTTCAGCCTTATCAAAAGTATCATATTCGCCCGAAATCGTTAATTTTTCTCTTTTCGCTTATGTGTATTCACTATGGGCGAACGAAAGAATTTCGGGTAAATTTGTTTTCACGAGGAACTCTGGATAATACCGATTATGTTTCCATATGACATTTTTTAAATGGCATACATTGTTCTGCTATTTCAATGCCTACTGGAAGCTCGGCATAAGTCAACTTATGGCGGGAAACGGAGATGCAGGTGCGCGGACGAGGAATCAGTTTGAAACAAGATCTGGCAGGTGCGGAATTCAAGAATAAAAACTCTTTTAAGATTGCCGCCTCAACAAGATGAGCTACAGGCCAGTACAGCTTTACTCTGTTCTTGCCATCGAAAGCTGTTTATTTTAATATTACGCTTGCAGGGGTTTTCGCAAATTTTTTACCAGCTGCTTTTTTTTTTAAGTAAATTTCCTTAACACACGAATGCGTATTTAATGGTCTTCAGTTTTAAATTTTTTTTTGATGAAAAATATGCATTTTATTATACTTCAGAAACTAAATATAGAAACAGCCATAAAGGGCTTACACCCCCCTGAAAAATTAAAAATCGAAATTCTTTTCGCTTAAAAATTCGACGTACTCTGAAGATCACTTCAAGGCCCTCCCCATTCCGGAATTCAAAGCACTTCAGCAGTTAAAAGTGAGAATGGTAGAAAGGCCCCGAAAAACGGTAAATATTTTCTTCAATTTTATTGTGGCGTATTAATATTTCTTTTCAATAGTGTTATTGAGCCTTATAGCAAGGTTAAACAAATATATTTGTTAACTTATTTTTCGGCTAGGGTGGTGTAACCCCTTAGTTGTTGCTGCTGAATATAAACATATATTTTTTCCAAACCGCAACTATACCCAGCCCTATTGTGCATCTTGTCAAGCAATGATTACAGTGAGTGTCAAAAGAGTGTTACTTATATATTTATTGTTCTTTGTTTTTAAACAAATTCATTTCCTAGTCCGTATCAGACTTTACGAGTTTATGCCCTATTTTCACCAGCAGCTTAATTGCAGTTAAAAGCTTAGTTAAGTACCGAATATGTAATCCAGATTTGTATAAAAGTTGATATATTAAATAAATAAATATTTGTTTTTTTTTTTTTGGAAATTTTGTGTGATTGATTAGTAAAAACTAAAAAAATTTCGCGGTTTTAACTGGCTAAATGAAGAAGTTTTAAGGTAAAATTAGATAATTACCCAGAAGATAATTTAGCTACTGCCTTAAGTGGAGCTATTTTAAAAGACTTACCCGAGAAGGGCTTCCCTGCATGTCCTCTAGAAGACATTTTTCTATTTACAATTTACGCGAATTTGTAAGTTTAAAATAAATAAATTTTGAAATAAAGGAGCAGCTTCAGAAAAGCCCCTCTAAAAGACCTTCTGAAGTACGTCCTACGAAACCCTTCTGCGAGTGGCGAAAGCAGAAGCCCCAAAATTTGTGCCACTCCATACAAAAAAGAAAGGAGAAATTTTGGTAATTTTTTCGTGAACAAGATTGCGCATTTTCTTCCTTATATAGCAGGCTTTTGCGTGGAATTTTGGTTTTCATCATTTTTGTTGTGTCAAAAGCTAAATTTTTAAATGTAAAAGATAAAGAAAATTATTTAACACGAAACACATTTGGGGTATTCACTGCGGTTAACTACACAATTAGATGATTAAGAAAACATTATTTTTATTTAGTCTCAAAAAATCTTAACCCTTCCGACCCAGGGGTCTAAAGGGGTCACTTTTATGTTTGTGGTTTTATTATACAGGTGTGAATGCAGCTTTTTTTTATAGATATTTGTATTAAAGAAAAAAATGCCAGTTAGTTATAGAAACTATTTATGCAGTGGTTATTTTTCAAATATCCTTTCTATATTAAGGTAACGATAAAAATTTGCTGAATTGTCTGCTCAAAAATAAAAAAAAGAATAGCCTTTGTATCAAAAAAATTGTTAACAGTCTTTTGTTTCTTTTCTCTATTGCTTCCACTCCACACAATGGTAAATAGTTTACTACCGACAATCTCAATACCCATTTTACACGTTTTGGATAGTATAAACATGGCTAAAACTTTACAAGCTTGTTCGAACTTAAATTTTAAGCAAACAACAATTAATTTTAGGTTATGTCAGAATTATCTATTTTTCTGGCAAAAAAAAAATCTCAAAAAATATGTATTTATTTTAAACAATAAAGCACTTACAGCTAATTCCACGAAAGCAATCTAAGTGAAAAATTATTTAAATTTTTTGAATTTTGTATGGAAATTGACAGAAAATAAAAAACCATTTTCCATTTAAATTGCTGGTGAAACCAGCTAATACTCTCATTTTTCTTTTCCATATTTTATTGAAATTAATGTTTGTTATGTTAATTATTTAAAAAACCTTCAAAAATTCGACAAAATTAATTTTAAGTTTTCTTTATCAAATACCAAGCACAAAAAAAAATGACTTTTTGCCACATAAATGGGACCTATTATGCGGTGTCGTATTCATTGGCGTAGCCAGAATGAAATTTATGGGTGGGCTCGACCCCATTAAGCAGGCATTTCAGGGTACTAATTTAATATATATGGGAAAAATTTGAAAGTTAGGGTATTCGATCACCCTCCTGCCTCTACCTGTCTACGTATTATTGTTGGTCGTATTGTTGCATGTAGTGAACAAGATTAAATATGTTTAGTAAACTTGAAAACAGTACCAACTATTTTTTACCACCGTGAGAATTCATAAGTAACTTTTATGGAACCCTGCGAGCCTAGGAAATATATTTTTAGCCGTTTAAAATTTACGATATATAACAATAAGACACTTAAGATATCGAAGTGAATGCCCCAATTGTGAGTATAAACAAAATGTTTTTTTTAGTGTCTCCCTTTGTCTGTGAGTAATTGTATAGTTGTATGTCCTTTGCTGCTTAAGTGGAGGAGTTATGTCTAACGCGAAACATATAATTTTCTTTCTTCAGAGATATATTATAAGACCTTTTCGTTTTTGTACACCGTTGACACCTACAATTCTTTGCTAGACTGGAACTAATTGAGTTAAATCTGTTCTAAAAAGCCAATGTTTATGGTAGTTAATAGGCTATAGCATTTTTTATAAACAAAAATTAAAAAAAAAAATTCATATAATCTACATTCTTCTGACACTCTGACACTGTGTTCGAATTCTCACTTATTATATAGAAGCAATATCAGACTATATTTTTAATATGCAGAAAATTACTTTTGAACTTTGAGTAATGCGCCACTAAAGTGAATTGACCCGTTGAAAGCGCCTGAATTTTCAAAAAATTATAAATTTTATTCAAAGCTGCAAAAAACAACAAAACAAAAAAAGCCTCGCTTCCTCAACACCTCAGTCGTTATCTAAAATACTTTACGAAATATCTTATTGAAGCTACGATTTTTCTTTTTCGTCGATGTAGATGAATTAGAACTGCGGTTGCTATTACTAGCGATGCTACTGCCATTGCTATAACTGCCATTACTATGTACATTACCGTTACCATTGTCCGTGGTATTGGTGCCAGTCGGTGTCGTTGCTGCCGTCGTCGCCGTTGCTCCACTGCTGGCCGCTATGCTCTCGCCCGACGACAATATAGCCTCCTCGAGTATGCGAAATGAATTCTCAGTGCGGCTATTGGGTAACAAAATCTCCGAGAGTGACGATGAATCTAAGCTGTTGGTTGGCGAGGCACGCATGAAGCCACCACTGGCGGATGCCGAGCCACTTAGTGCTTTCGGCTCTGAATTCTTCGAGCGATACCATTCCCAAGAGGTGGATTCATGCGGATGTTTTGCCGATTTCGTGCCACGTAATTTATTGCGACTTTTGCCGAAGGGTGACTTAAAGAAATTGGGTGCTGAGAGACGACTTAGCTTCTTGCCTGACTTTTTGTTATCTGCATTCTGCACCTCTACACCGTCGTCCACCTGATAGCCGGATGGTCCTTCCGGCATGAATTCGTTATATGCCAAATCGGATGTTGGTATAAAATTGTCGAGGTCATCCTCTTCAAGTCGTAGACTCTCGTCATATTCAGCGGCGTTAATCTCCGCCGCCGGTGCGGTACTATTTAAGCCACCACCCATAAACTCATGTGACACAGACGCTTGTCGACGTGGCAGTTGCGTCTTTCGTTTGGATTTGCTGCCACTGCCATTTAACAACGAAGCACGTGGTGGCCGGCCATTTAATCTATCGGAATTCTCCACTAACTCTGTAGCATCGTGCAGCTGCGCTAGATGGCGACGCGCCTGTTGCTGCGCGTGTTCAGTATTTGGCCACGAGTGCTTCTCCCCCTTGCGCCGCATTTTAACATTTTGAGTGCCGGGTGCGTCACTTGTGCAGTGATTGCTGGCGCCAACATTGCTGCTATAACACACGGAGATTTTCCGTTGGCGCTGTGACGTATTCTTCGCTGCATCACCAACGGTTTCAATGGCCTCATAACCAGAGCCATTGCCACTACGTTCCTTAAGTATCATGAGCGCTTCTTCACTGGGACGCCGCAATTTCTCGCCGCTTTGCTGGTTATCCGAGAAGTCTTCAAATGATTTGCGTCGATTTAGTTTTCTCTGCATTGCGGCCACCGCGTTGGCTGTCTTCTTCTTATTCGCCTTGGTGTAAAGCGTCAACACCTCCTTGGTTTCGCGTCGCATCGAACGATAGAAGATAATACTCACCATAAGCACAAGAAATACAAAGGCGCCTACAAAAATTATGACCACAATGCAAGCGTGCACCTGCAGCGACAAATCGTCTAGCTCGTCCTTCAGCTGGGCATTGCGCTGGGCGAGCAGCTGATGTAGCTCGCTTTGTCGACGCGTATGCTCCTCCAGCGTGCGTACCGTTTGCACTGTTTGGGTGAGTGTGAGTTGAAGTTCTTCAACTTGTTTTTTGTAGCGTCGCGATAATTCTTCCAGGTATTGACCGGACAGAGACATATTCCGCTCAAGCGCCTGCAGGATTAGAATAGCAGAAATAACATTATTTAAATGAGTGATAGAATGTTTTTATAAGTATGAGTGTACATATGAGCGTAAAAATATATAGTGCAAAGGCACCTGAAGTTGAACTGACACTGAAAGCAGAAGGATTAAGTGAGCTAAGTGAAAGTGTGTTAGCAGCGCTATTGAACAGTGAAGCGAAAGTAACAAATAAAAGACTTGGTCTCATGAAGCTACTCAATAAGAAGTAATCTTTTTTTTTCTAAGGGTATGTGCGCCTACAACAAACTTTCAAGTAGTCAAAACCAAGTAGAACTCTTGCTGGGAACAGAAACACCGTATGTCCGAAAAAGTGCACATAAAAAGAAAATAAACTTTAACTGTGAATATAAATGTTCAATAGAAAATCTAAAGCAAAATAAATGTTTTTCAAAAAGTGGGAACAGTTTTTTTCTTTATAAAACGCACGATTGCAAATCTGTGCAGTGCACAGTTTTTAGTTAGATTTGAAAAACAGTTATTGCAAGTAAAAATAGTGTATCTGCACCTGAGAACAGTTTATGCTGGGGCATAATTGCTAATTAGGATTGTGAGTCGGAGACTAACAATTAATTTTCAGTGGTTAAATAAAGTTTTAGGTAGAATGGAATTTTCCAAGGTGGGAATAGTTTGATAAATAACTGAAATACGCAAAGCCGGCAAGAGTGATAGTGAAGAAAAAGTGTTAATTGAACATGCTTTAAATCGAAAATAAACTTTCCGAAAGTGGAAACAGTTTTTTTTTGGTGGTGGTAACGTAAGAAATATTATAAGGAGTTTAGCTTTTATTTATTTAGCGCTGTGACCAGCAAGATAAAAAGTCTCACAGAAATTCTTCGGAAGTGGAAGTGGATTTTGGTTGATAGCGCAAGAAATGTTTTGAGGCGTATATGAGTGGTAAAGTAATTAGACTAGAAACAGAAATGATTGACTAGAATTTAAAAAAGTGGGAACAGATTTTTCTTACGATATATAGTGCAAGAATGCAAATAATAAGACTAAAAGAAGAAAAAAGTTATCCTTCATGTGAGAACAGCTAATACTGGAGGCATAAACGCACTATTGGCCGTGCGAGAGACTAACACTGAGTTTCTAGTTTCTTTGAATAGCTAGAAAAAGTTTTAGTAAAAACGGAAGCTGCCCTTGAGAGCAGAGAGAGAATTCAACAAAAGTTCAAAACGATTTTATCCCTTTCCAGAAAATTAAAACACAATTCACACAGACGAGTTTGGTGAATGCCATGTTAAATCACTTGGAAAATTGCGTAGCGTTATGTACTAACTAAAATTTGGCTAGAAAACAAAATTTTCTGAAGTGAGAACAGTTTTTTATTTAATAGCGCAGGATTGCCATTATTTTTGTTTCACGCTTTAACAGGCTCAACAAGAAAATTTTCGAAAGTTGGGAACAGTTTTTTGGGATTGATTGCAAAATAAACGTTTTAAGGGGTTCTTCACTGCCTGGGCGAAAAAAGAACGAAAATAAATTTTTCTTATGTGGGAACAGTATTTAACATTGGCAAAATTACAGAGTACAGGGATACTGAGTGCTATGAACGGTGTCAAGACCTCTAGTATTATATTTTTGACGAATGTAATTAATTTTTTAAGTTTTTTTGACAAAGAAGTTAGAATCTTAGGCGTTTTTAAGAAAAAATTACTTTCACGGAAATGAGAAGAAATAGAAAAAAATTTCGCATATGTATTTTTTTTTGGAACTTAATAATTTTAACACACTGTTTACTGCTTATACGACTGATTGCAAGTCCTGCGTAATAGCAACCAAAACAATACAAAAAAAAAACATTAACCCACAACCACAAATCATATGGTGTCTAATAACAAGAAGAATTACGTGAAGAAATCAAGTAGCCTTGCGTTAGTTAAGCCAAACGGAGAAACAATTTCAAACACGCAAATTTGCCATTATTAATACCCGCCTAGTTGCCGTAAAACGTGCACAGAGGGTAAAAGGAGCAAAGTATTGTAGTTGTAATCGCAAGTAAATAGAAGAGTTAACTGAAAAAGGTAGGGAAAAATAAAAGTGAACTCCGTAAACGAGGAGTTAACAAAGTGTGTCAGGGTAGCAACAAAGTAATAAGGTAGTTAACTTTATTGATAGGCACGGGCAGCATTGGCGATCAATAGCAAATATGCTAAGTAGTTACTTTTAGATTTGAATGTACCGTGAAATTTTATGGTACAACTTTTGATTCCAATTAGAAATAATCTTCCAAGGTCTTCTACATACGTAAGACTTAATCTTCAGAGCATAAGGAGTACTCAACGCAGTAGAATAGCCAGTAGAGATAAAAGTTATTTTTTGATTGTTTTAAATTATTATCTTAATTTATATTTCTTTCTATATTTTGTAATATTTTTATATTTATTTAATTTCCTAATAATTTTTAAAAGTATTAAAAGGAATAAAATTTAATTAAATTATTTATTATTTAATTTATTAAATTAGTTTTTTTTTTTAATTTTTAGATTATATTATTTTAAAAAGCAAAAAAAAAAGTTTTATTTCGTTTAGTATTTAGGATCTTGTTTTACGTTTTTCTGTTTTTAATAAATTCCATATTCTTTTAATTTTTGTTTTAAAAAGAAATATACATGTACATAGTAGTTTTAATATCATATACTTTTTAGAAACTTTTCTTTATTAATTTTTTTCTTTTTAAAATTTCATATTTTTTCTTTTTTTAGTTAATTTTTCTTCTAATTTTTATTATATTTAAAATCATTTTTTTTATTTTATTTAATTTTTGAAAAGTCATTGCTCTAAGCAGGGACGTGAATCGGTTCTGAACTGGGAAACTGCTTTTTTCTATTAATTAACTGAGCCACTAACTGTACCGAAATTTTCCAATAAATGTTTGATCCGAACCGAAACACTTTTCATAAAGATTTAAAAGTTCGTTTCCACGAATTTTCAATACATAAATTTACCCACTTTTTTGCTTAGGTATAGTAAATCTAAGCACTCACCTTAATGCGATTTGAAAGGCGTATAAATACGCTCTCCGACTGCGGACCACTGGGTATTTTCTGTTGTAAATTCACACCCGGCTGATTGCCTTGCGCACCGACATCGCCAGACGATGCACCACCGCCACCACCATTTCCCGGCGCCACCGTCGTTGAGGTGATTAGGTTATCGATATTTTCCCACGAGGCGGAATCCTCTTCATTGCGCGATCCCAATGACGATGGTGGCATGGCTGTTGTCACTGGAGTAGGCTGCAGCGTAAGTGTGTCATCGATGTTTGCGCCATCAGCTGCTGCTTTGTGTGCGTCTGTGCTCGCAGTCGGTGGCAAGGCGGTAGTGCCAATGTTGGCGCCGCTGCTACTACCGCCGTCGCCGCTATATTCGCTGCTACTCGCTTCCTCCGTGGTGGTTGGCTCATTTGATAGCGCTGCTTTTGCTGGTAGCTGTTCTTTAGATGCAGGTACATTGAATATATTTACATCAGGTGTTGGCTCCTTTCCATTGCCAGTGTATGGTGCCTTAGTAGTGGTATCAGCGGCTTCTTCTGTGTTGGCTTGTGGTGGACGCACCAGCTGCTCGCCGTCGCCGTCGCCTTCGCCGCTGCCGACGGGACTTGCTCTGACTGACAGCGCGCCTTCACCACTAGACGGTGACGCGGTGCTCTCGGCTGAAATGCCGCCTCCCTCACCGGTTTGCTCTGGCGTCACCAGCCTCTTTTGCGAGCCGTCGATTATTCTGAAATCATCTTTTTTTAATTTCTTGTCGATGGTGAGATTCAATGGCTGTTCCGCGGCGACCGTATCCCCGTCTTGCGATCTCTGTGCAGCGGCTGCAGTTGATTTCGTTTTATCTTGCGCGCCCAGCAGTTGACAAAGCGCGCCCACATATTCCGCGGGCAGCATATTCAGGTAGTAGCTATGTTTCACATCCATTTCCAGTCCATGGCTGTGTGGATTTTTCGCGCAACGTTCGTTAAGGTTTTTTGCTTCCAGCTCAATACCATAGCGCTTGGCACATATGCCCGTACTCAGAAGATCTTTCAGCAGCCAGGGTACTTTGAGCAGCGCTTGAACCTGTTGGTATTCACAAGAGAGTACATTGTTGATGCGCTCCACCAGTGGCTGATTACAGTCGCTGCAACTGTATTGCCCCGACGCTGGTGTGTGACATCGAGTTGAAGGAGTCTGCGTGCGCGCCAACAGCGTCGCATTCAAATGGTGAGCTGGCTTTACCAGCACTTCGGCAGCTTTCTTGACCATCGAGAACACTGCTTCGGAGGCGGACTTGAAGAGATTCGTATCGGCGCTTTTTGCAAGCACTTGCTCTTGTCCAAATTCATCGTCAAAGTCATCCAGATCGGCATGTGGTGTGTCCTCGGTTTCGAAAGCTTCAAATTCGGATGTGCCGAAAACACGAAAAAGTGAGACTGGACAGAAGTGCTCCTTGGAGTAGTGTGAATGTATGTCCACACGCACGAATTTGCCAAATAAGTGCGGATGCAAATCGAAACTCTGCACCGTGCGCTTGTCTTCCGCTATAAAACGTCCAACATTCGACCAATCGCGTGTAGGAAAACGATTCGAAACGGCTACTGTGAAATTTTTCGGCGACGAAGAGAACAATTCAAAATTGGCCAACTCCACTTTTTGCGCTTGTATCGCCTCGCACAATTCAACTACGAACCAAATGCGATTGCCACACGGACTCAACATATATTCGTCCTTCGAGGAGCTCAGCACTGCACCTGTGTTGCTCGCATCTACATTGGAGGCGATTATTTTGGCGCCACAGTCGGGTGAGGCATAGTTCTTGTTGCGCATTTTCAACGGCGCCGGTCGCTTGCCATCCCCATTGGTGTGGTTCTTTTTTTGCGTGGATGTGTGCACCACTTCTTGCTCTTTCGCCTGCTGCTTCTCGGCAGCTTCCATTTGCTTTTGCGCCCACTCTGAGAAGACGGGTATGGGCACCTCTTCGACGGTGAGATTCACAGTGCTGCCTGCGTTGCTATCATCGCCAGCTGGTGCGGCTGTTGGCAATGGGCTGGCACTCTCATTTTGTGTAGGCAGCGTTGGCATTGGCGGTTGAGCAGGCGTTGGCGCGTTGGTGACATTTACATTTGGAATGTTTTGTGGAATTTCACTTGAAGTAAGATCTGCGTCGAATTGCGAAGGCTGCAGCTTTTCACCGCCACCAGAGTCGTCAAATTTGATGATATCTTCGTCTGCAAAGAGTTGGAATTGAAATGATATGGTAAAGTATGTACTATTATCGTTTTTTTAACTATGCGGGTAAACTCCCCATATTCTAAAAAAATTGGTACAATGAGATTTGGCAAATACATATGTTGAGAATTCTTCTGGTTGGCTTTAAGACTAAGGCTGAACTTGCCTTCTGTTGATCTTCATTTGACCCAAGTGATCATGCACTCAGCGGTAAAAACCCAGAACCGGAAGGGTGGAGCGTTTGGTCCGATGGATAAGTTAAATTTCAAGTAATAAACAAATAAATAATCTAGACATTGAAAATGAGATTACGGCCCGGATTAGCTGCTCAATTAGTTTCCGAGAAATACGGAAACAGCTTGTGGGTCAACTAGATATTTTTTTTTTTTATATTTTCGAAATAAATATAAGAATAAGGTGCTATGTAGGTGATTTTGAAATACTATATAAAAATTTTCGAAATAACTAAAATGTCGCTGCAATCGCCGAACGACAAAATTTAAAGAGCAGCAAAAGTGGGTGTGCGCATGCACAGTTGAATAGACCAAAGTGGTCAAATACTGATAAATATTTTTAAAGGGGTGCCAGCTAGGGTTGTATCAAGTTATCTGACTCAAATATTTTTGCAAATAACTCGGAAACTGATTGAGAACCTAAATTAATTTTGCTGACCCTAGGTTGGGCTAAATTAGGTTAAGGTCCCTTGTTAAGGGACTCACTTAGACCGCGATCGTTGGTCCCTACTGCGAACGATAACTACCAAGTTATGGCGAGAAACACAGCGTGAGAGCTCCTCCGAACTAGTCAGAAATTACGAACCCAAGTGCCTAAGCCGTAATCTGGCAAAAGCTGGGCAGTCTAAGATGAATTGTTGAGCTGACTTCACATCGCCGACCTTCATGCAGCTGAGACCTAAGGGATCTGTGAGCTCAAGCGAGCTTCTACACTCATTTTTCTAGGCGATAATGACTCGGCGATGTCCTCTCTGGCCAGCTCATCCATCGCATGGTTTCCAGCGATATTCATAAAAGTCTAACCCGGAAATAATCGGACGCAATCGAAAGGGGGTTATGGCGTGAGTGAGCCCAAGGCTCTGATTGCCGCCTGGCTGTCTGAGTAGATGTTCATCTTCCTCACCACCAGCGCGCCCAATAGCAGCCAATCGACCGCTTCCTTAATAGCAACAACCCCCGCTTAAAAAACACTATAGTGGTTTGAAAGCTTAAATTTGAGGTTGATGTAGAGCTCTCTCCACAGATTTCACCCTCCCGTCAAACTTCGACCCATCCATCTAAAGTTCACCGGTGTCCCCCTCTTAACCACCGCCCACTCATCTCTTGAGGGGATGCATATTAGAGTGGAGTTAAGGACTTAAGATCCTACACGGATTCCACATGACATTTTGTGTAGGTATAGGTCTAACTCAGGTAAATCTTAATATTTTCCCGAGAAATTTTGACGGAAGTCTCAAAATATAATTTCATATTTCCGATGGAAAGACAGTGCCTAGTAGTTTTTGTGTGGAGAGTGATGCACCCTACTATACATACATACATAGTAAAAGCTTTAGGTGAACTGCCTTTATATATACCTTTTCTTATCACCTCACTGCCATTCTCCAACATTTCCATCGTACGATTTTCATGTTCTCGCGCAATGCTTTCCTTTGCTGCATCAATGATTAGCGCATCTATGTTGCCGCGCGTTGGCTCCAATAGCTCCAGTGGCAACTCAGTCACCGTGATTGTGGGGATCTCTGTGATATCGGGCAGGCTGTAAATGCAAAAAAGAAAAGAATAGAGCTTTAATGAGTAAGAAGGAAAATTAAGCGCAAATGGAATAATTAAACCTATATTGAAGAAAAGGTTCAGGTTAGTAAAATTTAAGTAACTTTGGGGATTAGTTTGTTCTAAATATGTTTCAGTGCAATCAGAATAGTTTTATCAATAATACTGCTTTTGAGGTGTTAAAAAATGTTTATGGTTTACATATACATATAGTATACATATACATACAGTGGCGGCAGAAATAATAGACTAGCCTTACGTTGAAGAGTTTTGGCTCTACTACTTTGGTTTATTTTATGTTTAATATTATTTTATAAAAGCCTGGCTAGTTATACAACAAACACCATATAAATGCCATTTTCAAACTTTGTATAGAAATTATAAAAATTCGAAAAATTTTCACCAAATTTTCAAACTGTCAGAATTTTTAGTATGCAGTTTTATAGCCATTTTTTTTGTTGACAATGCTAGGTATATTCTTCCATATAAAAAAATTTTCAAGCACACTTTGTATCTGAAAAAATGTGGCAAAAAAATTCTTAAAAATCAACGGTACATATTTTATAGTCAATTGAAACTTGCACTAAAATTGAAGTGGCTACTAAACTGCATAACTAAAATTTTTCTAAAAATTCTGAATAAAAAGTTTGAGAATTTGGTGAAAATTTGTCGAATTTTTATAATTTTTGTTGAAAGTTTGAAAAGCGGATTTGTGTGATGTTTGTTGTATAACTACCCCGGCTTTTATAAAAAAATATTAAACATAACTGAAACTAAAAAAATATAGCCAAAACTCTTCAAAGTACGACGAGTCCATTATTTCTGCCGCCAGTGTATGTACATATGTATGTAGTTCACACTTGTGCATTTACCTGAGAAACATCGTCGATATGGCAATCAATTGCGAAAACCAAATCACCCAGAAGAATATCAAAAACATAGTCAAATTCGTTTTGACTTTCTTCAGTTCACCGCAAACGAAATTTGTTACGATTTTCAGCAACATTATTTCCGATTACAATTGTACGATTTTTAATTTTGCACAAAGATTCTATGACAAAAAAAATATATATGAATAAATGCACACACGCACATACATATGTAGATACTCAAGCAATTGGACATAAGGACATATCCACTGAAGCTACACTTAGATTACAAAACCCAACACCACTTGGTTTGTGAAGAATTTATGAAATATGTAGAC
Source organism: Rhagoletis zephyria (assembly GCF_001687245.7). NCBI lineage: Eukaryota > Metazoa > Arthropoda > Insecta > Diptera > Tephritidae > Rhagoletis > Rhagoletis zephyria. Next base: position 78,405 of record NW_016157809.1, on the reverse strand, counting down.
ACAGCTTGTGAATGAATACCCAACATTCACACTTTCGTTAAGTACTAGTACTCGTCCAACACGTTGGCAAACAAATCAATTACAATACAATAAATGAATTAACACTTCTGAGTAGCACCCGCAAAAATAGCCAAAAAGTGGGCAAATGCGGTTAACTTTTGGCAAAATCATGAAAATATATTTTTTTTTTATCAGTAAAAAATACCGTTTTAAGCGTTATACATTTTGTACTTGTGTTTGTAAATGTATAAGGCAATCAATCAATTAAGTTGGTTAGAAAGCGCAAAACCTTTTGAATGCAAAGTTTAAAAATTTTTGTGCACTCAAGTGTTGAGGTTTCGCGTATAATTTTTTTAAAACACGTCAGCGTTACAGTTTTAGTGGAAACACACTGCTGAAATGATAAGAATTTAGTAATCGAAAATTCGAGTAAGTAAATATGCAGTAAATATACATTTGTTTGTATTTAAATGTATTTACTTTTATACATACATACATACATGTGTATGCATAAAAGAGGTAAGAACAATAAGAGTAAGTTGCAACTCATTCGTCAAAAGTGAAAAGAATTAAATTTTCACCGCCGAAATACTTATGTACTGTAATGAGCTATAGGTAAAGCAAAAAAAAAACACAATTACATACTAGTAAGTATGAATGTACATTAGGTTGGTCCAAAAATACACGCGCTCACTCCCTAGGACTCTTCTAAAGTAAGAAATTATATTTAGAACTGTCCCAATGCCAATAAAGTATTTTATGTGTTTTATATCGGAAAACTCTGTTCCTGTTTAGGAGACTTCCAATAACAATACCCAATTGTTTATTTAACTATTTTTTAACATTAACTATTTTTTTATAGATCCCCAAAACCACCATCTTATTGTCTGCTGGAGAGGAACAGAATATTCCAAGCGAAAAATATTAATTTTCCAGAATTCTTTAGATACCATTTCTAGGGAAAAAAGTTTTTTCCCCATATAAAATACATGGAAAATTTCATGGGCTTTGAGACAGTTCTAAATGTAATTAAAAAAAAAAAAGAAATAAATACGAGTATTCTTTTTTCCATTTGGTATAATCCTAACGTTTTCAACAATTTCTTTTGGCCCACCCTAATGTACATACCGTCCCCTGGATAAAAGATTGCCGTAAGCGCCATTTTGACGATTTACTTATTTTTTTTTTTTAATAAGATCACCTTTAGTTTCCGCGACATTAACTAATCAAAGTCCTCCAAATGGCGGAATCCAGTTTTGGACATCTGCTTTAGTTTTCGAGATATTGAATAAAAAGTTTCGGTAATTTGATAAAAAATTTTAACACATTTTGTCGACCATACGAAAAAAAAAAGAAAATCTTTCATAAACTCTAAAATTATAAACAAGAAAAATTAAATATGCAGTTTAGAATCCAGTAGCATTCTCCGAGACTTTGGAGAAAATCTATCGGAGCGGGTTTTTAGAAATTGCATTCCAAACTTCAATCGGGATTTCACAGAACTGCCCGTATGTAACATACCTGTGCGACGATACATACATAGTATATAGTATTAAGGTGGCTTCCAATTAAAAAAGTAAGTATTTACTTTTTTTGGCATTTGAACCAATTGCGATCGTTTCTTGCCATTTCCACGAAAAACAAATTTTACAATACGTTCTTGGGCCACCCTAATGCAGCATGTATTACATACTATCACGTAGATAGTAAATAATGATATTTGATATACATATGTACATATATATTATGTATGTATGTATGTTACCAGCTGCAGCGCGTAGATACGCATTTGAATTTCAATAAGCATAATTAATTGAAGAGGAATAGTAAATACTTATCTGAGTCTCTGTATTTACTGTATTTTATTGTATTCACAAACAGTTGAAATCCAAAATACCAGAGAAGTGTAAAGCGACGTCTCTCCTATCTAAATCTCCTATCTATAAACTGTGCTTACAATCACTCGATAGGACCGATTCATGGTCCATAAAGTCTATGCCAAATCGGTCGCTACTTGGCAGGATATGGCAAATCTTATACGGCTTTCCCACGGCGCCATGAATCATATACTTTGTTCGCTCCCCGAATTGTAATAGCGAATTACCCTATTAACTCGGGCTCATTCTTAATTCGATTGGACTGTTCTTTGCCTCTGTGTTATGTTATTTTTCTTCGCTACAAAATTGATGCAAAATGTAAGTTATTGCAAAAAAATGTATAAGTTTTTGTATTAAATTGGTGATGTACCAATTTATTAACTTTACTTTTAGTACCCAGAAAAGGTGCCAGTTTTTATTTGTGAGCTTGTTTCGATACATATCCGATTAAAATTAGAGACGGCAGCGATTTGTTCGTAATTCGCATAGTAGTTGGATCTGAATTACCAACAAGTGAGGTAATTCGCTCTCAAAATGTTGTATGGCGAATTACGTAATCCGAAGGGTAATTGGAGTGCGAATAACGAATGAGAGAGCGAACTACATACATACGTAATTGGAGTGCCGTAGGAATGTCGGAGGAATGTTGACGACTGCAACTTCACGACGTAACGACAGCGACATCATTTTGTCGACAAATGTCGCCTTGAAGCCAGCTTCTTAAACATTTTGAAGACCTCAGCGACATAGCAAACAGCTGATTTTAAAGTTTGACATTTTGGTATATTTATTTCACAAATTGTGTATTTTTATTTAAGTAAATAAGCAAGGCGCATCAATTACAGGTGATAGCGATAGAAGCTATGCTTCTTCTTATGAGCACGCTTGTGTCAAATTATCGTCTGTTTTGCTTTATTTACATATCCGCGTACACATACACATATACGTATATATATACCCTGCAAACAAATGCTCCCGAAATCTTTAAGAGTGTCGGAAATTTGTTACGATTCTTTTAGAAATCTGTAAAGAAAAACATATGAAGCGGTTGACAAGAACTAGTAAAGAAATTTCTGTATGATTTCTTAAAGAAAATTCTTAAGAAAATTGTGAAACCTTTCAGAGTTCTATGAAATCCTGGTATGCAGGGTATACATATACACACGAATATGAATAGATAAAGAAGATGTTGATGACACAAGGAGTTCATACCAACGGTAAATGTTGTTTTTGTACGATTGCTACAACCTGTAGTTGTTGAATCATGGTAAATAAGAAAAACATGAACAATCAAGAATATGTGATTAATTTTGCGACAATTTAATTTTGCAGCACTACATCTACTCACTGTAGCCGCCAAAATTAGAAATAGATTTAATTTGGCGACGTCGACAATTGCAGTCCTGCAGCCAAGATGTCGTGCTGTCGTCAAAATAATGGTGTCCGTAAGAACGTGTGTATTTAAAATTTGACAGATGCTGCTTGTCGCTTGCTGTCGTCAAAGTGTTCCGAGCTTTATAGTGTATGTACTATACACATATGTACATATGGTAGTGTTTGGCCGAGCTTCTCCTCCGATATGTGGCGTGCGTCTTGATGTTGGAAGGGACCTATAGTTTTACGCTGACTCTTTTTTATAAGAAGCTGTTTTTCATGGCAGAAATACACTCGTAGGTTTGCCATTGCCTACCGACATATGGATAAAGAAAATAAGTGTATGAAAAAACGCAAAACCAATATGGTTTTCCGATTTTCCCATACAGACTTTTGAAATACCGAATATATATAAAGACCTTTGAATATAGAATTTTAAATACAGAATATTGAACCATGATAATTTTCTACCCATCCCTTCAAGGGGGCATAGAGGTTGTCATTTGTGATACTACTATTTGAGCCTCGCAAATGGTGAATTATCATCAACCTTTGGGTATTTTTAGTCCTACTCTGCATTCCAATGTGTGCTGTGAGAACTCCCACGAAAGGCGGGAGGAGATTCAGAAATAATAATGGCATACAAAATATCAAAACCAAATTTTGATTACCCTCCACTATAAATAAGTTGCACTAAAAATAATTAGCAAGGTTCTTTGTTGCGTGCATTTCTACACCCACGCATAATTTCGCGCTGTTTTTGACATTTCTTCTTCTGTTATTTATAGAACTATTTCAAAGCATTATGTGCATATTTCTGTGCTGACACACATTTTTGTGGTTGCCTTCACACACAACATTCATGTTGACACATAATCACAAATTTTATTAAATATTTTTTTCACACACGACATTGTAGGATTTTAGTGGCGATTTGCTACTTTTCAACCAACACAAGAAAAAACAAACAAACAAAAAAAAAAAACGAAACGAAAACAATGGACAATCATTAAATGTCAAAACAAAAGTAATTGTTTTGTTTAGTTTTCTTAGAAGAGCAGCAGCAGCGCATAAAAAAGCGCGTATGTTGTGTTTTTTTTTTGCAAAGCTTTCAAATGCATCTTGCCCATCATTGTCCGCACGTTGCTTTTGACAATGAATTTTGTGCGCTTTTTAAATTTACAACATTTGTTTTTTTTTTTTGTTTTTATGCAACAGCTGATTGGGTTGCTTGTTGTGTTTCAATGGCAAATATGCAAAAATATTTCTTTTATTCGCCACGAATATTACCTGCTGTGCTTTAATGAGTTGGCCTAGTCGTACAAATGCAGAAATGCAGCTACAAAGACACACTTTTCACACTTTGTTACATTTGCCAATTTTATGGACAGAGATATTTTTTGCATTTCTTCTGTTACAACAATTTGCATTTGCACATAAACTAAGCAAGTAAATGCCAACTGTCCGTTTGACTGTCTATCTTTAGTGCGACAGCATTTAATTTAGATAAAGAGGCGGGATAAAGGATTTCTGCAACACGCGTAGCTAATTGCATTCACCGCCGTCACATCGCGCACAGCCGACAGACACCTCAACGCCAGTCTGGCAAGCCAAGCCAAGCCAAGACAACCAGTCAAGCACAGCGGTTGTCACTAACATTTAGTGTTACAATTTTAATGGCTTTTACCATCGGCATTTACGTACATACAACAAAAGTGTAGGTCCATTATGATTTGACATATTTTTTGAAAAGCCGTTAAAAATCGATAAATTTGCAAGATAATCAAAACCGTCACAATTCACATGCATTTGCATTTGTGTTAGCAAAATTTTATGCAAACTGTAAAGTTGTCATGTCGTCGCCTGGGTAAAAGATTGTCGTATGTTACGCACGTACGTATGACGCTTACGACAATCTTTTACCCAAGCGACGATGTGAACTTGAATCACACTACGACGTCTATAAGATATTTGTGGCTTACACTTGCATCTTCAAATATGTCATTTAAGCGGAGAGTTTCTATGAATAATTAATTAGCAGTGTTTGTTGCAAAATATTTATGAGTAGGTATATATTTACTTGGTATTGTATGAAATTTCAAGACGTGAGAAAACCTGCATAAACATGAAAGAATAAACTTCTACACTGATTATTTTGTAAAAGAGTAAAAAGAAAATTCGGTCTATATTCTCATTTAGCAATGAAGAATTAGATAGCCGTATGCAAATTAACCTCTGCCAAGCCACGAACAAACAAAACAAATAGAATTACGTGTAAAATAAACTGCAGCTTCCGTTCCCTTTCTCTACCCACATATCGTCATAATCAGAAATTGACATATTTATTTTATTTTTTGGAACTGCGTTTTTTTTAAATACTAGTGTTTGTCCAGCGGTTGAAATTCCGCCTCTAAAATTAAGTGGAGTTGAGGTGAGTTCAGTTGAGTTGATCTGAGGTGAGATAAGTTGAGATGAGGCGAAATAATAAAACTAGTTGGGATGAGTTGAGTTGACGTGAGTTGAAGTGAGGTGAATTCAGTTAAGATGAAATGAAGGCAGTTAAAAGGAAATGAGGGGAGTAAGGGTGAGGTGACTTAAGGTGAGTTGAGGTGAAGATGAGGGAAGTTGAGGTGATTTAGGGCACTGAGGTGAAATGCATTGAAAAATTTACCATAACATAATATAACATAATGGTGTAGTGTTAAGCAGTGTGCTCTACTATTCCGCAGCGACTGGGTTCACACCCAGTTTCCGAACAAAAAAAAAAAAAAATGTGTTTTCCAATAGCGGTCGCCCATTGTCAGACAAGGAGGGCAAACCTCCGAGTATATTCTGCCATGAAAATACAAAGACCGTTCACAAAACATAAGATGACATAACATAACATTGCATACCATAACATATGCCATTCTTCAGTTTTATCTTTCTCTTTGTCCTTATCTTCATCTCTATCACTTTCTCTATATCTATTGCTTTTTATCTTTATGTTTACCTTTATATTTAGATTTTAATTTTTATATTTATTTTCTTCATCTACATATTTGTCTTTTTTTAGGTTTTTTACTCTTTTTTTTGGATCTGTGCCCTTATCCCTTTCTTCTTCTTTCTTATTCCTAAACTGCTGGACGTTTTTGAATCCAGTGTCAATATTAAAGCATACTTTTGTGACAGTTTTGAATTGATTTTTTCGTGTTATCTTAATTAATTAGAAATTTGAACACTTCGGCTTCAAAATACCTTCTAATTATAGATAATTCTTTAAACCTTAGAAGTACATAATCTAGCTGTAAAAGAGTATAAAGAAAACATATTCTTAAAAAACCATTTTTACTTGATTTCCCGCACTTAAACATTTTTGCTCTGTTATTTTTTACCCAATTTTAAGTTTTTATATGGCTTTGGAAAGAAAACTATTTGTACTTTTTAACGAAATAACGAAGTTTTGTGAGCACATTGTAAATGTGTGGAAATTTTTGTTATAAGTTATAAGGTTAACACATATGTTTATTATTTTTCGTATTATTTTCGAAGTGATTACTAAAAAAACTACTTTTGAAATTTTGGCTAAAATGTTTGAGAAGTGGAAAAAATAATAAAAATTGGTGCAAATTCCAAAAATGTTCCACATATTTACAGTGCGCTCACGAAACTTATTATTTCTTTAAAAAGTACAAAAATTCTTCTTTTTTAATCCATATAAAAACTTAAAATTGGTTAAAAAATAACCGAGCTAAAAATTGTTTAGTGCCGGAAGTCATTCGAAAATGTTTTTTTTTTTTTAAGGATAAGTTAAAAACTTGAGGGTGTTCAAAAAATTCTGAAAACAGTTTCGTGAATTACTCGGCCAGCTCTACGACCTGTACTAGGTCACTTAATAAGTTCATGAAATTTTTTTATTTTTATTTTGTAACACTGTGTAATTTTAGAGTCCGACTGAATACACTTTTTCAGATACCGATGCTGATAATTTGGTTATGGGGAAAGAATCGGCCGATTCTATAAGAAATTACACACAACTGTATACAGTAGATAAATGGTAATGCAGCAATTACACTGTGTAACAGGATTTTTCCAACAGAATAATCGTGATATATTTTTGAAAGTGGGCGAAAATTTAATGACCTGATCCAGAAAAACGCTATACAGATTCGTAATCTATGAACCAAAATAAAGTTTAGGTGTCTTGACTGCTTCAAGTCCGATTGCTTTCATTTTGAAAGCACTATAAGCATCAATCCCTTCAAATCTGATACTGTAGAAACCAAGTTTTCTTTTTCTTTTCGATATGGGGGTATTTTTATTAACTTAATTTTTCTTAGTAGCATGTCATCAACCAATCATTGCCAACGTGTTCATCCAAATCGGAAGCAGTTAAACGTGTAGATGAATTAAAGAATCGTAAAAATGTTTATAAGTCAACCTGTTCATACACACCCTTATATAGGAGAGAAGGTAAACACTAGAAAATAGCAAAACGAAAACGGAACAAAACAAAACAAAATTGAATAAAGAAAAAAAAAACATTGTAAAGCGAAACAGATGTGGCAAAAACATATTTTTTGTTGGCTTTTACGCTTCGCAATATTTGTATGGACGTATGCGTATCCGCTGTTTATGCTGATATTAAAAACATATGTACAGTATTGGCCAATACAATAGCACCCCCATTTCAAAGTGATATTGTTTGTCACTCATGTTTATTTATTTACATAAACTCAAGTTTAAAACTTTTTAAAAAACTGCAAAAAAGTGCAACAAATTTTCACCCAAATTTCAACCTATTTCTCAAAAGTGGTAGAATTTTTTTGAATACACATTTTTATAGCCCATTCAATTTTAGTCCAATAATGTACAAGTATCAAGTGGCTAAAAATTACCGTTGATTTTTTAGAATTTTTTTCGCCGAGGATGTTGCGGGGTTCTGCCATATAAAAATAAATTGTGTTTAGTCGTTATATGGAAGCAAATGAGACAAAAAAAAATTCTAAAAAATCAACGGTAATTTTTAGCCACTTGATACTTGTACATTATTGGACTAAAATTGAATGCGCTATAAAACTGTGTACTCAAAAAAATTCTAGAGCTTCTGAGAAAAAAGTTTGAAATTTAAGGGAAAGTTTGTTGCACTTTTTTGCGGTCTTTTAAACAGTTTGAAACATGGGTTTATATGGGTTTTGTTAGAGAATGAACTGTATTTTAATTGAAAATTCTTAAAAACAAATAATTAAACATAAGTGGCAAACAATATCGCTTTGAAAGGGGGGTGCTATAGATATGTCCAATACTGTATGTATACTTAATAAGGGGTGCATGTGTTCTCATTTACACATTACGAATGTTAATCCCGTGATCCCGGGGATTATTTGATTAGAATCCCAGGATTTTCGGGATCTGTAATTTACACTGGTGGCAATAATAGAAACGCTTTATGTTGACCAGTTTTCGCTTATATTTCTTTTGTTTATTTAATATTTAGCATTTTTTTTTTATAAATGTGTAGCTTAATATACATGTAATACCTTCCGACAGGCAATTTTGCACACAAAAAATCAATATATTCCCGAAACCAAGGGCCAAATATAGTAAAATTGTGTTCTTAATTTTTCTTAAATTTTGTCTCTGACGTCAGGATTTTTTAAAAGAACTTTGAAATTTGAAAGATATGAGTAATTAAAAAAAAAACAGTATGGTTATCAAATGAAAGAGAAGATTTTGTAGAGTTAAAACAGATTCCATTTTGTGAATATCTTGCAAGCTAACTTTATTAGCTTAAAAAAATAAAATCGATTAAAGGGGCACTTTGAATTCCTACTCGTTTTTGAGAACCCAAAAAAATCTTTCATTCGGTACCCATATTTTTGTTTTACATTGAACTGAAATATTTAAATAAGTCTTGGAAATAATCTTTTCTTTGAAGTTATAGTCTTTTTAAAAAATAATGACGTCAGAGAAATGCCCATTTATATGCACTTCATTATAAGTAATATGTGCTAGACTTTCGTAAAAAATTTAAATTTTGAATAAACAAAAGGAATTTAGACAAACTGGTCGAATTAAGGCGCTTCTTTTATTTCTGCCACTATGAACTTCTTTCATCCAGAAAACCAATTTTTTTACTTAATTATTTTTTTTTTTGCATTGAGCCTTTTTCGACATACCTTAAATTACATTATCAGACATGTTCACTAAAGTATGCATATACATTTAATTACTGTCTTTCGTTTTGTTACTTATGAAATAATTTTCACTTTGAATAAAAAAGTACGTTCCATTACTCCACATTTATTTATTATTTATTATATGGTGGGAGAGCTTCTCAAACCATATTGACGAAATTTTTTCATGTTAACTTGTTGAAAAATAATAAATATCTAAATGCTGGGATCGAAACAACGACATACCAGAAATCCCGGGATCGTAAAAATCGAAAAAATGAACATCCCTAATACACATGTATGTACATAAATATATCTCATTCCCTTTTTAGTTTATTTTTATTTGATTTATATACATTTTTTATTTTTCTTTATAAACATATTCGTGTGTACGTATGTGTGGTATATTTGGTAATATTTAGGGCACTGACCGGATAAAAGAAAAAAGTAATCAAAAAAGAAGAAACATAAACAAATACTCGTACCTTGCCAAAGGCCATTGACAAAGCAAAAAGCTGGCTGTTTGAGGGCGGAACCCGGTGGAGAGATTACTTTGCTTTGTTGATTTTCCGCATGCCGCCTTTTAATCGTTCATATTTTGCATAATTTTTGGTAAATTTTTAATAATTGCATAATACAATTTTCAAGTTTTGATATGTGTACAAACAGTAAATACCGCTAAGGGTTTTACCCAGAATTGCCAGATATTTGAGGTACTTGGTCGAAACAAAGGGTCCTGAAATGGTACTGAAATAGCCCCGAACTAGTCCAAAGATGTTCATTTGTACACACACACATGAAGCCAATACAGATTTTCTGCAGGGCTACACAAGGCGCTGTTACAAATTGTGTGCTGGAATAATTGAAATAATTTCTTAGCAAAAAATTAATGATTTGTGGTAAGCTTCAATTTACTGTATAAGGTGGGTTAGGGTGATAAGAACTGGTGCGTAAATACTTGCACGGGGTTTCTAAGATCAAAGAACTTTGCAACAAAAAATTGTTCTCGTCGAGACATACATAAATACTTTAAAATCCGACTGAAAATTCAGGGGTGTACGGCGAACTTTTTTTTTTTTTTTGGTACGGTCTAATAGCATAGACAGGCATTGGTTCGGCTTACAGAGTCGTATGTAGGTACGAGCCCACGGTGCCTGGGGATTTCATTTAATTATTATTTTTAATTCATTCAATTATTAATTTTATTTTTGTTTTATGTAATTATAGTTTTTGTGGACAATTTTAATAAAATTAAACTCAAAAAATATAATTTGACTAATAATAAAATAAATAATCTATACGTATAATAAAATTGTATCAGTACGATGTCTGTGTATTAAAGATATTACAAAAAAAATATGTAGGTCTTTATTAGAGCAACAAAAGCCAAATCAAATAATTTAAAAAATGTTTTCACAATGTATTGCTAGAGGCTAACTAAAAATATAGAAAAAAAAGTTAGAGTGTTGCCAACTGTGTAAAAAATTGCAGTTTAAGTAAATTGAAAGTAAATATTGCAATCTGGTTGTCAAAAGAGAGAGGTTCAAGAAAGCTTACGGCAAAAAAAAATTTGTGGAAAGTTGCCACCCGATTTAAAATTTTAATTTAATTTAATTGATAAGATAAAATAAATGCAATATGGCTATAAAACTAAAAAGGTTTTATAGGAACATATATTTTAAGGTGGGTTGCCATCTGTTTGAAAAACTTTATTCAATTAAATTGCTAAAGTAAATGAAATATGTATTACTCGTATCAAACTAAAGGGGTTTAAGAAAGTTTAATGTCGAAAATACTTTTGAAGCGGGTTGCCACCTATTTTGTTAAATAAAAAGAAATTAAAAATTTTTAAATTTCGGCAATCGCTCGATCCGGGGATCGAAGGCATGAATGATGCGCATTATTTTTGAGAATTAGCTGCAGGAATAAATTGGAATCAACTATAGTTAATTCAAGAGATAACTCCGAATTAACGAGTTGATCAAGGTCGATCCAGCTGACGTCTGTCTATGCTTTATGTAAGTAAATACATATATTTGAATTTTGTTTAGATTCGACATTTTTGTACTAAATAGTCATTGAGTTTTGAGTTCTACTAACAAGTCGGAAGAAAATCAAATATCTATACATAAGTATCTGCCTTCTGAAATCCCTCCACGCATTAATTTTCATAAAAAATAAGCCTGAAGCTATGGAATGCATTTTTATACGCCTGCATATTTTGCGAAAATTCCCAACAGCACTATTATCTACGCATGTTGAAATCAATAAATATGAAATTCCTACCAAAGTAATTTTGAATATTTTAATTTACAGATTTACGCCCAGATTTCTTGGCAACTCATGACAGCTACCAAACAAGACATAAAAAACTATAATTCAGCGTAAAAAATATTTACATAACTTTAGCTAAGTACAATGCATAATAAATAAATAGAAAGAAAATGACAGTCAACAAGAATACCAGACTCGAGTTAGAGACTGACTGCTAGGCCCAAAAGACACGCGCGTTAAGTACAAATAGTTTGGCCAACGCTTAACAGCAACGCAGTAATGTAAAATTGTATTTGTAATCTTTTGCGCGTTGCAACTCTGTTCGTGCAACATTTTTGGCCACCTGTAATATGCAAATTGTTGCAGCCGATTGCGTCGAAATAAGTAAGGTAATAAGGAACAAAATAAACAAATTGAGCACAGCAGCAGTGATTTGAAGTGGAACCATGAATTAGGCGGTGGTGGTGGTGGTGGTGCTGATTGGCTACAGTTTGTTTTAGCTTACAGCGATTGTGTGCCACTTTACACCCAACATCAACCACACCAACGACCATACAAAACCGCGTCTCGAGTAATCTGATCTGATTAAACCAAAAAGACAGACGGCAAGCGCAAGTGCAAGTGGTAAACCATTTGCGTTGGTGTTTGGAAAACAATTGGCAAAATACAGAAGAAATATTCGTGTCTACTTAAAGCGGCTGTGCTGCTGGCGACAGCAACAGTTGAGAGTGTCTTGGCGAGCGTAGTAAGCACCCTGTAGGGAAACCGCGGACTAGTGAATCAAATTTCTAGTTATGTGCTAGATCTTTATGGCCCAAAACTAACCAGACCGATAGTAACTAGACTTTTAAAAAACTATTTGATTTCACTTTTTTCATTAGAAGTCTATATCTAAGGTGACGAATTTAGACCTGGTTCGGAACTATAGAAAAAGGGATGCAGAACGAACTAGATCTTATCTGTCGAATTTAGAACTAGTTCCGAACTATCGAGATAGGGATGCAGCGGGGGGCTTGTATGTGTTTGGCGGTTTTTTCGTTCAAATACGCTTCCATTCTGCACTTTGTAGATGCTTTTTCATAGCTTAGTAATACAAAACAAAAATTTGTGTTAACATTTTAACATCTTGGGATCTTCTGGAATAACTGCAAGCATCTCTGCAAACACCCTGCAGGGTTGCTACAACCAAAGGTATGTAAACGTACATTTTTTACAATCATTCAAACAAATTAAATTTCAAATTGAAAACACATTTCTTTGAAAATGATTTAAAATCGCATAAACGGGAGAACCAAAGAGATTGAAAGATATGATACTCTTTTCTTTTGTCTGTCGATTTTAGAACTGGTTCGGAACTATAGAGTTTAGGACTAGCTCGGAACTATCGGGCAGTTTTTTGCATGCAAAAGAGATTTATCGCGAATCAGTACTGGGTCTAAATGTACTAGAAGCGCACCAGTTTAGAACTACAGATTTTCCTCACAGGGCAGTGTAAAGTATACAATATCGAAGAGCGTTATGGGTACCGAGGATTCGGGACTTTAGGCAAGTTGTACCGAAATTTCCACGATAGAGTGAATATTCTTGGTCTGACCGAGCGACTGCTGGGTTTCGGGACACATTGTTGTTGAAGGATATAAGCTTGGAGATAAACCCGAAAAGAAAGGAGCATAAACCCCTTCTAGGAAAGGAAGCTCGCTCTATCTTGGCATTCCAGCGCTCATAGGAACACATTACCTAAAACGGGAATACACCTAGGATATTGCAGATTGAAGTATCAGCTGACCAAACTGGGAATTAATTTCCATGAACAATACCAATTCTGAAGGACGAACAACGAAACTGGACAGCACATATTGTAAAGATTCTCTGCACTGACGCGAAAATCTAAAAAACAACGAGGGCGCCGTGAAATCCAGCAATCATGGCTCAATACAAAAATGTCTCCCGGATGATTGATAAAGACACTAGGGGACACAATTTATCTAAAGGTTTTCCTCATTTAACTGGTAGCACCTTCACCACTTTCGTTAGCATGGGTACGTGCCGGGCCTCCATTCCTTTCGGTTCATTGCCAGCGTTCACTTTGATGTCAGCATCCTCGGACTGCAATGACAGAAGTTGGTTCCCCGAGGATAGAGCCCAGAGCTGATAGCTGTGCCTATGCAGTTGTATACGGATTATGTGTCGCTCTACGTCTCGGCTGCCGAATCTGACACCGTTGCCGAATACTCATTTATCACGAATGCTGTTCCTTCATTTTACTGATTTTTTCTATTCTTTCTAATCTTGGGTTTGAAGCGTTTTATCGATATCCGTATTAGCTTCAGAAATTGGACGGCGCGAAAGTTTTCTATGCGTTTGATATTCGCCTATTGGGGATCTCGTCCCTCTTGTCCACAAGGGCCGTAGGCGGACATAATTCTATTAAAGTGGAGATGATTGGTTTTTTTAGGTTGGCCGGCAGTACCAGTTTTATGAGCGATAGTGTAGTCCCGCGTATCTCAGCAATGAGAAGGGAACGGAATCTATGCTTAGAATATCTTTGAATAATTTGCAGAGGCCTAATGTACGGATCCCTTATTGCCAACACAGCAAGGTTGTTGTCGGAATATCCTCTCCTCCATAGAAAAGTACAAATAGTTTTTCAAGATCTCGAATCCATTTTTTTGAGATTGCAACTTTTATTTCACACAATCAAAAAATTAATCCATAAATCGAACAAGATTTAACGACGATACGTTTCCAAAAGGTGTTGAAAAAGGTTACCACCTATTTAAAACGTCAAATTCAATTTCATTAGTAACTTAAACGAAGTGAATATAACAGTGTACGGATGTCAAACGAAATAGGTTTAAGATAGTTTTATTTCGAAAGTTTTTAAAGAGGGATGCCACCTGTGTAAAGGCCAAAGAAAACTTAATAAAGAAGTTTAATAAACTATTTAAAAGTGGATGCCAACAAAAGAGGTTTAGCAAAGCTTTGTTTTGAAAATATTTCTAAATAGGGTTGCCACCTATAACAAAGTCAAATTAAATTAAATTAACAAATTAAATAAAGTAGTACAACATGGGTGGCAAACGAGAGAGGTTTAAGAAAGCTTTATTTCGAAAATATATTTAAAGAGGGTTGCCACCTGTTTAAAAAGTTACATTGAATAAGAATTAGTTCAACGAAATTTTACAAAAGGATGTTAAACGGGCGTTATTTGAAAGAGCTTAGCTTCGAAACCATATTTGAAGTGGGTTGCCACCTGTTCATAAGTCTAGTTCAATTAAATTTATAGATATAAATATGTCAGATGAAATGCTGCAACATTAATGTCAAACAAAAGAGGCTTGGGAAAGCTTTATTTCGAAAGTAGTCATGAATGGCGTTGCCACCTGTTTACAATTCAAATTCAGTTTGATGAGGTATTACAACTCGGATGTCAAATGAAAGATGTTTCTAAAGATTTATTTAGAAAGCTTTTTAAATAGGGTTGCCACTTGTTAATACATATTAAAGAATGCCGAAAATTTTCAACTATATAAAATACAATGTATTAACACATTTTGGGATTCAGCAACATTTCGGGACTCAAACGGGATCACAATTTTATAAGCAAAACAAAAATGTACATATTTCGGGCTTTCGAAACGTGAGAACCGAACATTCGGGAGTCATCTATCGAAAAGCGCTGCAAAGCGTCAATAGATGCCAGCAGCCGGTAAATGTGAAGCGCGTTGAGTGCCAAGTTCCACATGGAAATAAGCACGAAACAACAAAAGATATCAGCAGCAGTAGGAAAACCATTTGCTCGGCTTGAAACGAGGTTATGGTTGTGGTTGTGGCAGACGGCACAAGTGATATTGCATAACAAGCAAAAGGCAAATCACCAAATAAACAAACAAGCCTTCGTTGTCAATAAAAATTTTATTAGTTATCATTCGAATAACTTTTATTCAAAACCGTTAAGGCGGCAGTAGTGAGTGTGCCGCTAGCCCCACTTTAACCGCAGCCTAAAATTAACAGACGCTGAAAATTGTGGGAAAATATTACACACAAAGGGTGACCACTCAAATTGCCACATAAAATGCGAGGAAAGTGGCGAAGCTGATGAGGCAATTAAATGCACTGCTTGAAAACGCTTGCAACTGACTAACAAAAAATAAAAAAAAATAAAAAACTGAAACGCAAAGCAATAACCGAGTTGTAAATGAGGAAACAATTAGCGAAAATTATGTGTGGCAACAAATTTGCGAAAAACGCCGAAAAACATGAAATCACGAGAAGAGATAAAAATTCGTCTAAAGCTGTGAGTGAGTATCGTTGAGTGGGACGCATGAAATTCTTTAGCGCCTGTAGCGCAACGTTGCGTAGCAAATCAGGAGCAGCGGCAGCTGTGGTTGAAAGTACATACAGTCAGCGTCAAAAATTTGAATACCATGACGTTTAATTATTTATATTTTCCAAATCAAATTTTTCTTATTTTTTTATAAAAATATAGTTCATTCAACAGCAAAAACCAGCATACAGAACTCGTCATCAACATTTTTAACTTTTCACTTCAATTTCTTAAAAAAATTATCGTTGATTTTTAAGATTTTTTTTTTTGCCGAGGGTGTTGCACATTTTCTTCCATATAAAAATAGATTTTGTTCATGCTTTATATCAAAGAAAAGGCGAAACGCCCTTAACAAAAAAAATTCACAAAACAACGGTAATTTTTAGAGATTTGAAACTTGCACCTTATTATACTAAAATTTAATTGGCTACAAAACGGCATACCCAAAATTTTTCTAATAGGAATTTAAAAGTGCAAAATTTTGATGACGAGCAACACCTGCCAAAAAAATTCTCAAAAATTAACGGAAATTTTTAGAGGTTTGAAACTTGCAGCTTATTATACTAAAATTTAATTGGCTACAAAATGGCATACTCTTCTAAGAAATTGAATTAAAAAGTAGAAAATTTTGAAGAAAATTTGTTAGTGTTTCATGAATTTTTCCCAATTCTATATGAAATTGAAAAATTGATTACGCTAATTTTTGCTGTTGAATGAACTATATTTTTATAAAAAACAAAAATATATATAAATAAAGAAAATCGTTAAATCGTTGGGGTATTCAGATTTTTGACGCTGACTGTATAATTGGCATCTGGAATGTCCATGGTACGCCTGCGCTTGAGGGACACAAATAAACCCGAAATTAAGTTATTTAGAGCAGCAGCTGTGCGCGCGAAACACGCCGCCTACAGACAAGTGCTTGTTGCCATTACTGCTACGGATCAAATAAATATATATATATATATACATAATTAGATATGTACTGCAGCAGTTTTGTGTTTGGTGGCAAAGCAAGCGTAGCACAAACGCTGGTGGGAACTCGTTTACGAGTTTGCGGAATCTGTGAAATTTTGCAAAAGTGTAGCGGAAAAGATTTGGAATTGTTTTTTTTTTTTGTTTATTAGGCAGAGTGGGGTAACAGTGTTAAAGTGGAGAGATTTTATGACTAGTACATTAAACAAATGGCAGCAAATAGTGGAGGACAAAGCTATACACTTCAGTTGACATGCTCACACTACTCAGTGTTGAGGAGATGACTTCTAATGTCGCCGTTAAACACCCACATATTTAAGTGCTAGCTTTTCTCTTAAATGGCATTTAATTTTCCAAAACTGTTTTCGTAATAAAGTTTTCTTAAATATCTTTCATTAGAAAACCATATTGTAATATTTCATTAAATTGAATTTAAAGATTAAACAGTTGGCAACCCTCTTCAAACAATTTTCTTAATAAACCTTTTTTCAATATGTGTCCTTTGCCATCCATACTGAAAACTTTTATTAAAGAAGTTGATAAAATATAATTGGACTTTTAAACAGGTGACAAATAGTTTCGAAACAAAGCTTACTTTCTCTCAAGATACTTCGGCATGTTCGCCGAAAATTTGTAATAAATAAAATATTTTCACTACATCCTTGTCCGAGATTTTCAGTAGTCTCGACTCTAGTGTAGTTATTGTTCCCTCTCTCTTCTTCCAAAAGCTCTTCTTTGAAAGTGTTTGGTCCCGTTGTAAAAGCGTTTAGTTTCTCTACAAATTCAAGTACTATGTAGGAAAGAGTGGAATTGAGTCAATAAGGACAACATTAAGGACGGCATTTCCGCTGGAAGATTGGAAGATATAATGGCAATCAAAATACCAGACTAGGTCGCGAGAAAAGCCCTCGCAAAACAAAATCTAGTTAATGTAAGAAGTTAAAAAAGCTTCCAATATTAACAGCAATTGCAACGTCAAACACATTTATATATATAGTATATGTATGTACATTAGGGTGGTCCAAAAATGCATGTGAAAAAGTAAAGTCGGAATTTTATTTTCAAATCAAAAAATATTTAGAGGTCGCTCAAAATGCTCAAAGTTTTCTATGTATTTTATATGAAAAAAAAACTTTTCGTAGAAATTATGATGATGATGATTCTTGAAAATCAATATTTTTCGATAGCAAAACTCTGTTTCTCTGCAGGAGATTCCCAATAATAATACCCAACTGTTTATTTAAAAAATTTTTCATTGTAACCGCCAAAAACCCCAGATGCAAGGGGGAAGGGGGGGGGGGGGGCCAATAAATAATTGTATTATATTTTCCGATCGCAAAATTCTATACCATTGCTACGAAAAGTTGCATTAAAATTCCGACTTTACTTTTTCATATGCACTTTTCGACCACCCTAACGCACTTACATATATTCATGTACATATTTAAGTACATAAACACGTACAATACCCTCTAAGACACTGTAGTGCCTCAGAGCTTGAATAACTCCTCGAATGCATGGCCATCTAGCTTACACGTGACACTCTGGCAAAAACATGCATTTGCACGCGCATGTGAGTGCATAAATATGTACTTCGGTATGCAAATGCTTACAAGCATCCTAAACACAGATAAGTGTGCAGCATACACTTGTACCGAGTACTACTCAAATATGCGCGTAAAATCCCAAGAGTTGCCGGTGGTATGTAGATATGCGTATGCGCATGTGCGCACGCATTTGTGTTCGACCGAGGCCGAGGAAGTGCATTTGTGCGTGCGTAAATCACATAGCGGCACTACATATGGCTGCGACACGCTGGCTGGCTCAGACCAATCAATCTGACCATAGCCGCCGCCAACGTTGCCACCACCATTACCATGGCAGACGTCGTCGTCGTCGTCGTCGTCAGTAAGTGGGTCAGAAAGTCTTTATGGTGGAGTATATATGTATGTACAATAACAAGTTTTTACTGTGCAACAACAAATAGCAACAACAATAAGCAACAACATCATGAGCTGAAGTATGTGGTCTTCTGGTATGCATAGCGGCTCCATTGCTACTGGTTGTCGTTGCTTGTTTTTGTTATTGTTGTTGTCGATGCTGTTGCTGTTGCTGTTGCTGATGCACAAGGAAGTAGCTAAATTGCATCATAAATTTGAAAACGTGTAGAAAAATGTGCAGACAAAGCATAAGAAAATTATTGAGTTAAAAAGATGAACAATAATTAGCAATGAAAATGTGGAAAAATGTGTGGGAATATTTACCTTTGAAAAGCTAAACTTAATATAGTATAAACAGACATAGATTATTTACATATTGTTAGCGAAATTTTTAATCTTTGAAATGAGTTTTTGCTTCGGAGCTTGGTGGAGATAATGGCAAGGAGGGGGCAAAAAACGTACTTAAGTTTGAACGCTTGAAAATAAAAATTTTTTATCACTTAAAAGCTGGACATAACTTCCTGTTATATTAAAAAGTTGACAAACAATTATGGTCCTTTAAATGTTGGTCATAATTTAGTGGTATATTAAAAATAGGAATATTTTTTTTTTGAAAATCAAAAACTGTCCCGTATTTTTGGGACATAAAAATTTGGTCCGTGGAAAAATTGGCATGCATACATGTAATTTTGGTGATTCAAAAATAGGTAATTTAAAATTTGGTAATTTAAAAACTTAACATAATTTTTTGGTCAAAATAAAATTTTGGTAATTTAGATGTTGGACATAATTTTTTATTTGTATTTATAACCTAACAGGGTTGTTTCAAAGTTGGACATAAAATATTGGTCATCTGAAAAGTGGTCAAATAATTAACGTAATTTAAACATTGGGCAATGCAATCCATATGGCGGCAAGGTTGGTGGGCATGATTGACTTAGCGCCATCTAAACTTGCCTTCGTTGTTGACAGTCAGGCGGCTATCAAAGCCTTAGGGTCGGCAACGACTAACTCGTTATGCGTAAAAGAATGCCGAAGATCCCTACAAGCTCTACAGTAACACATAATCAATCTTTACTGGGTACCGGGACATTGTGGTGTTCCGGGAAATGAGGAAGCGGACGAATGTGCTAGGAAGGGATCTGAGATGGGGCTCGGGGAAGCGACCCAAATCATGAAACCCCCCTGCGATTTCTGTCTTCAGAACTCGAGAGACTGACCAGGGTAGCTACCAACAGTAGGTGGGTAAACCTTCACACCTGCAGGGTATCGCGATCACTCTGGCCACGGCTCGATGAACGAAGAACAAGGAGTCTATTAAGGCTTTCAAATTCAAACGTTAGGCTTCTCACAGGAATACTAACGGGACACTGGACCATTGGCCACATGGCCGCCAGGTTCGGAGCCCCGCATAATGATTTCTATAGAAGGTGCAGGGATGAGGAGGAGTTAGAATCCGTCCAGCACTTCCTTTGCGAGTGTCCAGCACTTCGAGGAAAACGCCTCAAGTTTCTTGGGGGCCATTTCTTCGAGAATCTGGATATCTAGGGGAAAGCTCTTCTGGAAGGACTGCTAGGATTCGCCAGAAAATCAAAATGGTTCGAAGACATGCAGGCATAGGCTTGGGGTAACCCCCATGGGCATCACAATGGGCCTCTGCGGCCTCCGAGAGAACTCTTTTTCAGAGCTGCCCGTTTATCCTAACCTAACCTAAACATTGGGCACATATTTTTTGGGTTCTCTTAAAAGTGGACATATATTTTGGGCATACGAAGATTTGGACCTTTAATTTTGATAATTTAATAACTTGACACACTAATTGGGTTATTAAAAAGCTGAACACAGAACTTTGGTTAATAAAATGGACATAAAGTTTTAGTAATTTGAACAGAGGACATAAAAGTTTAGTTATTTATAAAGTGGGCATATAATTTTGCGTACTTAAAAGTTAGATTTAAAATTGTGATAATCCACAACTAAACACGAATTTTTGAAAATTGAAAATTGTATATAGAATTTCGGTCGTTTAAATAGTGGACTCCTACTTTTGGTTCTTTAAATGTTTGACATAAATTTTAGCCCATTTAAAAGTTGGAGTTACACTTTTGAGGGTAAATCGAGTGATGAAAGTTTTCGGACAGTGTCGAAGAACCTTTAGCAAGACCTGGGGTCTGCGACCGGCTGACTGAAAACGGCATCTGGACGGTAAATTCAGATGCTTTACCGCTTTGGGTGCAATGGCAATGGTCTATCAATCGGAAGTCTTTGCATTACTGAAAGTGGCAGACTGGATAATTGGCGAAACGATATAAAATCAGGATCTAAAGTGACAGCCAAGCTCCTCTCAAAAGGCCTTGGAAACCGCTCGAACCTCTTCAAAGATAGTCCAGGAATGTAAGTTGGAGCTGAACTCCGTTACAAGGTGAAATGAGTTTGATACGGTATATTTTTGGGTCGGATGAACGCAGAATGGACCAGGTACATTCTTTTTCTTTCAACAAACTGCTACAATTCGAAAAGTAGGTTTGGCAAGTTTGCAGAGGAGCAATGAATTTCCACCATCACCTATATATACATATACCTTTCCTCTATATCCTGTCTCTTTGCCTTAAGTACAATGGGCAATGGGCCACCGATAGCTCGATTCCATTCCAATTTTATCTAACCCTCGCCGGGAATTTTGGAAATGGAGTTACCGCGAGAAGCGAAGTATCCAGGGAAAACCATTAAAAAGGCACAACTGGAAGTCACAGACTGTCAGAGGCTTTATGGTAAAACAAGGGGAATAGCCCCAACTCTGACGTTTTGGTCAATCAATTCAGTGACAAACCCGATTACTGCATATTCAAAACTGTGTTGAAGTGCCCTTACAGGACCTGTGCGCTCCTGCCTAATGAAAGTACTGGGGAATCATCACAGGAACGCATGTCTCGTCAGATACTCAGCGAGCATACGGAGAGGAGACCTTCAAGGGCGGTTCATGGTTTTAAAACCATTCTTTGAGGATCCAGTTATGAAGCTTACAGACCGAAACTTAACAAGCCCTAGAGGTCTATAATTCCTGAAACGGACACTTGCAGAGAGTTAATCCCAATGATTGGCATGGGCATACCAAGTCTTGTATACTGATGGATGTATGATAAAGGATGGCAATGCTGGGCCCGACGTTAGGTAGTATTAAGCCCCTAAACCCCCGGACTATTTTTAAACTATATTTATGCTTGTGGACAAGTTCACAATTTTTATTGACCCAAGAAAGTTTGCCTAACAAAGTCTCCATTTGGTGGGTACCGCAACATGACGGTTTTGATGACATTGAAAGAGCTGATACTGCCGCAACACACACAACGAGAGAAGTAAGTGGCAACCGTGGCCCTGAGTGCTGTCTCTTTTATATGAAAGTCGCTAGTCAAACGACTAGAGAGAATTTATGTTTTAGAGATGGTTGCCCACCACACATTGTATCACTCTTAAGTCTACATAGCACTTTGTGTCTCATATTTAGTCCAAATTTCTCTCTTAACGTTACAAAAAAAAAAAATACAACAAAGGAATGCTGAACTTAACATTCACTTTCACACAACATTAGTATGTAATTACAAACATACATACCTGTAGCAGGATCTGTGCTGCGGCGTGAGTGGATGCGACTAGAGTGATAGTTAGAAGTAACTGTTGTTTAACACAAAAAGCCACAGCAACGTAATAAAAAATATTGAACAAAAAATAATAACTAATAATAATAAAAAAAAAACAAAGCAGCCACAATACAAACGAGCCTAAATGATTCAAACGGTCGGGAAAGTGATCTCTTGTCTCTCAAAAACTCATAAATTTGGCAATGCTTAAACGCACAATAACACACTAGCCATGGCAATGTCTCTTGTACAAATATAAAGCTAAACGGTCGGATATTAATAGGCTCGAAAGCAAACTTTTATTACCACAATTAAGAAGCTAGTTATTAAAGAAACGCTTCAAACACCACAACTGAGGCTACATAACTGTAATAGCCATGAAGTTGTTTGTAAGCGAGTCGCGAACAGTTACGCACATGCCGCGCATTTTTGCGCCTGGTGGTGAAGAGATCTGTGATCTATGTATGTACATTAGGGTGGCGCGCAAACAAAAAAACTCTGCTTTTCTAATAGCGGGGACGTCAATAGAATACCCCTAACTTATTGTTTGAAATCGGATAATACTTTCTGCTCTGCTCTTTTTGATTGAGATTTTGAGATTTTTTTTTAAATTCTTAACAAATAACGTTACTTATTTATCAAAATCATTTTTGGAAAAATTCTATGTATGCAGTTTTGTCAGCCATTAAGTTTTAAAATGATAAAGTGCAATTTTGAAGTAGCTAAGACTTAACTTTGGTTTAAAACCAATTTTATTTTTGAACCTGTTGTTAATTTTCTATATATAAACACCTAGTCGAAAAAAATCACAAAAATCAGCAGCTTTTAGTAGCCACTTTAAATTTGCACTTTATTAAATACAATTTGTGGGCTACAAAACTGCATACCTCGAATTGATCTAAAAATCGATTAAAAAAAAAACAATATAGAGGTAATAGAATTTCTAAACGCATTTTTTTTTGTTTCCGCTCCATCCTAATGTACATACATATTTGACTAAACAGTAGTCATCAAGTATACCGGGTAGCTGTGATAAGTGAAGATGGCGGCTTTGAACTGATCGATATTATAAAATTGGGACCTTGGTTAGTTAGTTGGTTTAAGTGCAAGTGCAAGTTTGTCATTTTGATTCCACACATCGTGCAACCTATGGGCATTTGGCGGTTTCAATGAATTTCAGTACATTATACAGCGAGAGTTTGCCGAGAGCCTTTAGCCTCATCCTTGCGAGGGCTGTACACTGGGCCAGGAAGTGTTCGACTGTCTCTTTTGAGCCAGGGCAATCGCAACTGCGACAGAACCTGTGGAAGGGTAATGCCATCGTTTCGATATGTACCCCAACGGGACAGTGCCCTGTGCACATTGCAGTAAGCTTATAGGTATTTTCTTTGCTCATTTCCAAGATAGCTTTAGTTTTAAGTGGGTCAGGGGACATCCATAACTGCCGGGTAATCCTGTACGGTTCTATCTCTGCATGGTGATAAATTTCGGTAATTTTTCCTTTCAACTCTCTTAACAAGCCGCATGCCCACCGCGTGGGACAAATTCAGTGCAGACCTGCGCCTTGCTAGTTCGTCTGTTGCCTCTTTTCCGTAAATGTCCCTACGTCTCGGGACCATATTAGGAAAATTTCATGTCGATCAGAAATATAGGCCAGCGCTCTCTTATAGTAATCCACTAACTAGTTGAAGTCCAAAGAGGTAGAAGTGGTAGAGTGCTATCCGAGAAGATATAAATCTGGGTTATCTTTGATGTACCTTACTGCCTCTTTATTAGTTAAGCCCTGCAAGGAATGGACCGTTCCTTGAGCCCAGTCACTGCGATAGTATAGTGGGACCTTGAATTTTAATGATATCGTAACATCGTTTCACGGTGAGATAATTTAATCATAGCGTCGATGCTCAACTTGCCGATAGCAGTAACTGGTGATCTGATATCTTTTTTTTTTTTTCTAGCAGACTCCATTTTCCCAGCACTATAATTTATGGAGCTTTATATGTCGAACTTTCTCAATTTTAAGCTCTGAGCAAGGATCTAACAACATGCTCGACAACCTAAAGGCAATCTCTACCGGATTCCAAGATTTAGTAGCTAGTACGACGGGAAAGGACGTAAGGAATCAAGTTGGAAGTTGGGTCACAAATTGAAGAAAAAGTTTAGATGGCCTGCAAATAGCAGATAAACAGAAGATGGGAATGAGAGAAAGGCATAATTCTTCCAATATATTTACCTTTGCCTTTTACAGATTGCTCTTCAGTTCCTTGGATGTGATCCCATCCTTGAACACCAGCACAGATCAAATAATGATAGAAAGCAACAAGATTGGGACATCGCTGAGCGAAATTTCGCTTTAATTTATGGTAGCAGGTGGGCCTGGAAAGACTAAAGTGGTGCAGGAGAAGTAAGCTGATGTTCAGTGCTCTCCATAGTTAATGACTTTGCCATTCCTTTAGCTTTGAACCACAGCTAACAATATGCACATACATAAGATCTAGATGTAGTAAACGAAACCTGGTTGGTGAAAAGTTACTCCAGAACTTTTTAATGACTCTATTTCCGGTCTTTCTGGGCTGTGTCTAATCAAATTGTATTACAGCTGGCCACAGATTTGTAATATATGTAGGCCTATGGGGTTAAGATTCAAAAGTTTTGAACTTTCTTGGGGTGGAGGGTATATAGCTTGAAAAGTCGCCCATGAAACGCGGAACCCATGGAAATGTTCCGGTCGAATGAAGGCTGCGGACTTCCAATATTTGGTTAGTATGGGTAAAGGTGGTTTCCCTCAAGCTACATATAGCGAAAAGCACTCTGTGGCAAGAAAGAAATTGCGAGGCCAAAAGTATCAGTCACCTCTCTCAGATCCTCAGGGCTGTTTAAAAGTTGCGATCGAAAGTATTTAGACCGCAGCCTCGCAAAAGCAGTGCAGCTTAAGAGAAACGGTTGAGATGAGTCCTCTTCATTGTTTTCAAAACCGTGGCAAGTTCTTATTGGACATCGCTCTGTTAATGTACCCACTATACTAAGTAATGAGGTGCCGCTTTGTGATCCTCAGAAGATCCCAATGAGCGCCTTCAATTTATTTTCGAATAGAAAGACCTTGCAGTCGCCCCCAACTGAAATGACGCGAGGCTTATCCGTCCAAGAAAAGTCCGCATCTAATCAAGCGTACGTCGAATCGCTATTTTCTCGGTTAGACCGATTCGAGGTTGCCTTGTTTAGGCAGCTCATTCGCAACGCCGATCTCTGCGATATTACTATTTGTAAGAACTACACATACATTAAGGCCGCAAGCTTTGAGCGCAGCTTGAGTGAGCCCAGCTCAGCTACGTGGCTATCCTGTACAATAGGCTATTTTAGATACATGTTTTGCTCACAGACGCCTTGAAAGCGTGTAAGGTAGTTAAGATTTTTCTGGAGCCCATCTTAAGATAACAGTTTAAGTTAATACTTCTGTCAAGAATCTCTCGACGCTATTTTTGCCACAACAGAGAATGTGAAGAGTGCCAGAGGAGAGGAAACAGACCTCTACGTTAAGGATTGATGTAAAGATATGGCGGAGAAACAACTGGCGTTCATTGTAGCACTCCATCACAATCGCTTAGGTGGATATATCGCCAACAAGAAGACAAGATTTTTTTGGTCAAAATCATCTGCGATAGATTGTAAGTGCTTATGACCACGCTATCATTTCGCTCCAAGAAGTAGACCAGGGGATATTGGACCTTTGGATGTAGTCTGGAACAATTGTCACCAAAGGTGACTTCAGAAGTCCTTTCAAGATTCCCTTTGAACTAGTCTGGCAGATATTTGGAAACATTTTAGGCCTGGCAAAATTCATTTTTTTTTGTGCGCAGACTGACTAATGTTTATAGGTTACGTTTTATAGCCTAGACCTTAGGGCTTTATAAAGTGGTCTTTAGACCTTTAGAACGGATTTAATTGCAAGAAGCTCTAAAAGTGTCGTCAGTGGTTTTAATGAAAAAGTTGACAGTTACAAAGTTCGTAAGCTTTTGGCGATGTCTCGAGTTCACCGAGAGCAACTGACTTCGACTGAAAGGAATGCGCTTCTTCAGTCCGACATGAGAATCGCCTTTTTAGAGGGCTGCCGAGAGTGTCATTATGTATTTGGTTCAATCGGTGCGACTCACAACTCTATGACATGAATGAGGTGGCACCCTGAAATAGAGGCTGAGAGCCCAAAACTAATAGTAATCGAGTAAATGCTTTTAGTTAAAATTGTGCGCTATTTTGTTTGCATTCGCCGCATCTTGCCAACACTGCATTAACACATACACACACACACGTGCGCATACGTGTCTTTACATGAATGCACAAGCGTTATCTATGTTGTGCGACGTTAATGTTAATTAATGTCCACTTTTATGGTTATGGGTGAAAATGATGCTCAAATATTGGCATGAAATCGTACATGTGGGTGTCTAATATTTCACATTTTTCACTTACAACTACATATGCACCACCACATACATACATACATATGTACATACGCTTAGGCCATTTAAAAACAAACTGCATTTATACTTTTGATGACTTCAAATTAAATTTGAGTGTAACTGCAATCGCAATTAAATTCACAGGCATTCGAAATGTTGTCCGTGAAAATGGATATTTTTACTTTCAGTTCAATGTTGTTCGCTGGCCAATTTTTACTATGCCATTAAATGGTTTTCTGTTTTTCTATTTGTTTTTTTTTTTTTTTTTTTGAACTGTCACGCACTGAAAGGTGAACCATTTATGTAAATGTTATCGATAGATATGATTTTGTGACGCTTTAAGTGCAAAATTTATGACTGTTTTGAACAATTTTAATTAACGGTATACATATTTGTTTATGAAGCAAACGAGAAGAAAGCCATTAATAGGCGCTAAAAATGTCGATGCCGTTGTGTATTCAGGTAGGTATTTATGTACATACATACATTTAACGGCAGGAAAATTTACCTTTCGCCTTGGTTTTATAGAGCATTAAGCCAAGGCTGTTTTGTTACGGCTATGAGAGTTTACATATTCACGAAGTGAGTGTGAAGATACATTCTTTCATTGCCTTTTAAATTGAAAACATTGTAAAATGCGTTTGCATTACTTCCTTGAAAAATTGATTTAGTTCGATTTTTATCGGAATTTCCGCACGAATATTGCAAAATAGTAAAATGCTGAGTTGGAGGTTCCCACAAAATGCCCGCAAGTGTGAAAGACAACTAAAAAGATGAAGTGAGATTGAGCAAATTTTATAGTAAGTTTCATAACTAAGTATTTAGCTGAAGCTGTTAGGTAATTTGCTACAGCGATAAGTGTTTCCTGCAATAAAAATAGCAGTTTAACTTGAAATTTCTTTTTTGGCTTTCGAAGGACTTATTGAAAGGTCTGCTAACGAGGAGGTCTTAGCGTATTTTTTTGACTTTTCGTATTTTTCTTAGTAAAACAATAAAAAAATTAAATTTTGAAAAATAAAGGATTTAAAAAATATATTTTTTTCTTAATTAAAAAAAGAAAAAATTAAATAGGTTACTAAAAATTATATTAAATAAAAAAATCTAAATATTAAAAGACAATAAAATAATATTGAATTAATAAAAAGAAGAAGTGTCTGAAATTAAGTGAAATTATTCGTTTTTTCTTTTCAAAATAATATAATCTAAAAATTAAAAGAAAATGAAATTATGAAGATGAAAAAAGGAGAAATTATAAGTTTCTAAAAATTAAATGATATAAAAAATCCTTTTAAAATAACATAATGTAAACATTAAAAATAAAAGTAAAATCAAAAAATAAACGGGTTCTTAAAAGTTTAACTAAAGTAAAAAAGTAATCTTCTTTTTAAAGCAATAATGTCTAAAAATTAAATAAAAAATGAACAAAAATAATCTAAAAATTAAAAGAAAATTAAATTAAAAAAAAAAATATAAAACGGGTTCCTAAAAATAAAATTAAATATTAAAAGAAATTAAAAAATAAAATTTGAAACAATAAAATATAAAAAACAAAAAAAATTAAAGCATGTAAAAAAGAAAATAAATAAAAGAGTTTCCTCTATAAGTTTCTTAAAACTAAATGAAGTAAACAAAATTTTAATTTTGAAGCAATAACATCTAAAAATTAACACGTAATATAATCGAAAAATTAAAAGAAAATTGAATTAAAAAAAAATAAACAAATAAGTTCCTACAAATTAAAAGGAATTAAAAAATCTATTCTTATTAAAACAACATAGTCGATAAAATTAAATTAAATTAAAAAAGAGAAAAATGAAAAGGATTCCTAATTGTTAAATGAAACTTGTTTTTTTTTTGTTATTTATCGGCCGAATACCAATTATATTCCACAATTGTATTTAATGAAATTAAAAAAAAAATTAAATTTTTTCTTTTTAAAGCAATGAAATCTTAAAACAAAAAGAAACACAAATTTAAAAAAGAGAAGAAAAATTGAATTAAATAAGCAGAAAGGCAGTTAGTATCGGTGATAAAAAATCAGAAAGGTTCACAAGGAGGAATAGGTATTGAAAATGTCCTTTTAAAAATTTTAAATGTTTTTAGCTTATAAATTTAGAAGGACGAAATTCGAGGTTAATTTCTTAACCAGTAGTGGTATATTAGTGCTTAAAAAATTATTTTTTTTTTTTTAAATAGGTATTGCAATTTTTCGAGTATATTCAAGAAGAAAATTTTAAAAAGAAATTTTTAATACCCACTCGTCCTTATGCACCAAAAAATTTGATATGCTTTCATTCTACAAAATGTTCACTTTAAATTGATACCTAAACCGTTTTCTTACATTGCAATGAGTTTTTAAAATAATTTAAAAATTTAATAAAATAATTTTGAAGAAAACTTTGATACAAGATTTTATAAGTAAAAAGTACGAGTACGAACCACCTTTGAACTTCCAAATAGCGTGACATGTCCAGTGCATATTCGCATGCCATTAACTTTGATACCAAAGGAATTATTAAATTCTTTTTCTTTTTTAATGAAATGTAGATTGAAGCATGTCTATTCAAATCACCTTAAAGACGGTCTATTTCTGTAATTTAATTAAAAATTTTTTGATATTGTAAAAAAAAAACGTACGAACGTACCGCTGCCAGTCAACTAATCGACCTTATGTAATAAGTAGTTGATCGCAAAATTAATAAAAACTAACAAAAATAATCCGAAAAATTTCCCCATAAGTCTTTCAAATCGCCTTAAAGTGTACAAAGCACTTGAGCGAACATGAAAGTGTATGACATGGAGAGAAGGTGAGGTAAAAAAATAACAAGACATTTATTGCCACTGCAATTTATTAACTGTGAAAGCACATTCACACTCAAAAATTCATTATGTATAAATGATTTGTTACTATTCATGTATATACTATATTGTATTTGTTATTGGCTCTTTTGTGTATTTTTCGCATATCACAAATTATGACGATCCAAAATACCTGCAGCAATTAACTTTACGAATATTCACAGTGGGAACCTTCGCATAAAATGCGCTGTCGGAAAAATTGGTGATTGTAAAATTTGGTGCATTGTTATTGTTGTTATTGGCAAACAAAAATAATAAATGTGTAAACTTATCTGCTGTAAAGGAAACTAATTTGAATAATAAATGTTGATTGGAAAAAATAATGAAGCTACGAAGTAAGTATTTGGTAGCACGCCGAAGGAAGAGAAAAAAATAAGTTGGCATAAAAAGGAAGTGTAATAAAATATAAAGAAAAGCGAAAATTATATGCATATTTTTGATTAAATTTTTTTCTTATGTAAATACATAATCGCACATTGTGCAAAGTAATGCGAAAACAACGGGAGGAGGGGCGTATGAGTAACTTTAAAAGTAGATATTAAAAATTTTTATTTGTGAAGTGAAAAAATAAAAATAAGGTTTAAATTTCCGACTAAATACCATCTCTGTACCTTAACCTGAAGATCACGTATAGTCATTAACTGAAGAAAAACCGATTTCGGCGAAATTTGAGGGCGTATCGCAATTAAACAAAAGGTGATAAAATTTTCTAGTTGGCATATAATTAAATCTTAAATTTTTAACAATTAGTCCATGTAATTTTTGAAACCGCAAACCTTTAAAATGATACATATATAGCAAACTATTATTGGACTCATGGTGATTTAGTTTCTTCCAAAAAATGTCGCCCTTCCCCGGTGCAAAATGTGTTTGAAGTTCACTCAACCCTGTGAAAGAGCATGTTTTTGCTTTCTTGTTCTTGTCCAGCTCACGCATTTCATAATATTGCCGTTTTAAGCAACTATCTGATTTTCAGGGCAACCATCTCCCCTGACAAAGCTTCAAAGAGCAGAGAATGTGCCTTTTTGCCTTAAAAGAGCGTGAAATTTTAAGAAGTGAACATAAAAAAAAGGGCCAATCAAAAGGCGACATTTTTTGGTAGAAACGAAATCACCATTAGATTGTTGGGTGTTTTTATTGGGTAATCTTAAAAGTGCCCCTATAGTATTCCATCGTTTTTCCAACTTGGCCATCGCTAATTTCAAAAATTTCTATAAAAGTCAACAAATATATAAATTTAACTAAAAGTAAATTTATTCTCGAACAAATCGGACTTTCAAAATAGCCAAGCTATTAGTAGATACACGTGTATGTTCATAAGTGCATTAATTATGAAAAACCGGGGTTGTTTTTTTAATAAAAAAGGGAGAGTTGAGGAACTTGCTTGTTGTAATCGACCGCACCTATAACACCGTTTGACAGTACATTTTACACACAAACAAAAAAAAAAAAACAATATATTGGCGAAACTATGGGTAAAATGTAGTAAAACTGCGTATTTAGTTTTTTCTCTGACAGGATTTTTTTTAAAGGACTTCGAAATTCCAAAACTCTGGTTGATTCAAAGCACTATTAAAACAATTCAGGCAATATAGAATACCAACGTGGGTATCAAATAAATAAGAAAATTTTATAGAACTAAAAATTATTAAATTTGTTGGTGCATAAGGAGGACTGAATGGGTATGGAAAATGTCCTTTTAAAATTTTGTTCTTGAATATTCTCAAAAATTTGCAATATTTAGTTCTGAAAAATTATACATATGTTAAGGACTAACAAAGGTCTTTACGAATATATTTTTAAGGAGATCTTTATACCAAAATTGAGCGAAAACCAGATAAATACGATACTATCGAGGATATATCGGTAGTTTTGAAAATATTATCGAATACAACCGATGTCCTGACTATCGACAGTTTTGCACCTCTATATTCTACATAATGTTCTCTTTCATTTGGCATCCATAATATTACAATCTACATTGCACTGATTTTTTAATAACTTTTGGAATTAATCATATCTTTGAGATTTCAAAGTCCTTAAAAAAAAATCCTGAGGTCAGGGTGAATAACTAAAAACGCAGTTTTACTATATTCGGCCCATAATTTCTTGAGTACAGATATTAATTGCTTCGCGTGTTTTGAAATGTTTTTGTTTTTGTCGCACGATATATTTTTGTTTTTGGGTGTATAATTTCGTGATTTATTTCACATTTTGTAATCATAAAACATATACTTTGACAGAAAGTAGTAAAGTTAAAAGGCATTCTTCATTAATTGCATACTTTTGCAATATAACATAAATAAAGATATATAAAATTTTTCCATGCTTATAAAAATTTATCACAAAAATGATGCAACTTTAAAAATATATATAAAAAAAAAAAAACATTGAATTATCGCTAAAATGTGCGTTTACCCAAAAGAAATGCATAACACGATTAAAACAAATTCCGTCATACAAATGTAAGCTGATAAAGTGTCGTAAAGAAATGCTACTTTAGCCAATTCAGCTGCTTTAAGACTATTTTTTATTGTACATAATTGAGGTAAAGCCAGAGTGCAGATGAGTTTAAGTGCGGCATTTTATTTTATGCCATGGCTCACTCAGCCAAACATTCATACATACTATATACCTTGTCTTTCGTTGTATGTGACAATGTGTGTTGTGCCGCCCCATTCAACAAAATGCTGCAATGCGGTGTGCAGCCATGCAACAAGTGGCAACATATGGTAGTTTATGCACAAACATACATATATACACACATACACAAGTATGATGTAGTTGCTGCAAAGTCCACTGACTGGATCAAATGAACGAATAAATGTGGCAACAACAACGAGATTAAATACAAAAAACAAAAAACAACAAATACATTAGCAGCAGAGCAAATTGCTAGTCAGCCGGTTAATGAGCTGATTTGAAGGCCAATGTGCGCTTGTCCATGGCGCCGCATTGATTAAAAGGATAAACCAAATTATCTGTCGATGGTGTTGAGTTTTATTGTAATTGATAGGATTTTTTCTTCATTACTTATTTGTTGTATTTCCGTTCATACCAGCTTAAAGTGCTGAAAAAAATTGTTTATAAATTTTTAAGATACCAATTTTTTAGAAGTAGTTTTAAAGACTCAAGCAGATGTCTTTAATTTGTCTTTCACTTAAACTTTTGTTGCATATGGAGAAAAATGATTTTAACTGTGACTTTGTAAAGTGGTTATTTCAAAGTGATTTTGAGCTTCTTTTCTGATAAAATACGAGTTATTTAAATTTGTAGGAGTTATAATCTACATATCTGACCTCGTAGAGATTGTTTTTTTTTTTTTATCAACGCTTGGAGACTTCGGAATAAAATACATCGGTATCTGTCAAATCTGTGTTAAGTAGAGGTAACTACAATACATAAAACTGTTCGGCAGTCGGCTGGGGGAATTGATGAAACCAAGTTTTCTGAAAGTCTGGATTGTATATAGAAAAGTGATTTCTCAGTTTTCCCATGTTTGCGATTGTATGCGTTTTTTTTTGTAATTGTAGTCGGGCGCTCGCAAAGCAGGTTTAAAAACAATTAAAACTAATTTATATGCCGATATTTATATTTACTATAGAAAGGCTTTTATGGGGCTTTTTGAGTACGAGGAATCGGAATCTCTAATTTATTTTTACCAAAAACAGACTCTGGGTGCGCTTTGGTGCAAAACAACATAACGAAACATTGAAATACTGCTTTGTTACCACCAACTTTAAATTGAAAAAAAAAACGCTTCCATTATTCGTGGAAAACAATGTCATTCACAGGATCTTATCCATTTGAATTAATTTTCGTAGACTTTTTCATAAAAAAAAAAGTCATGCAATAACTCGGACCATAACTTGAAGTATTATAACATTGGGCAATTTTGCTTATTTGCATAGCCGCGGAGCGTGAAATGGGCTGAAGAAGATTTTCTTCGAAATGCGCGTTGGTCTGTCATATTGTGAAATCGCAAACTTTAAATTACATAAATAACTACCAGTTGGGATATTTGAAAAATGGGAAGGATTTGCTTTCCTAAGCGCGAAACGAATAGCTACACTGTCGAGCAAAACTGAGTAAATCATGATTTTTCTTAAATATACATAAATACAATCATCTTCAAGAAAATTGTTTTTGTTACTTTTTTATAAAAGTTTTGTTAATGCTTCAACGAAAAATCAAAGTTTCCAACCTAATTTAGAAAAAATCTACAAATTTTCCTCAAAATGTTGAGTGTTTTAATCAGAATTAAAAAAAAAAATGGAAATGCATGACATGAAGTTTTTGTAAAATAAAATCAAGTTTTGAGCGGCTAAAAAATTGCGTAGATTTTTAATCCTATTTTTTTTTGGTGATGGCTTTTGCTTTTTTTCGTAAAACATGTGGTATTTCTAAAAACTGGCGTTCAGGTTTTTAAATTTTTTTCGCAAACGTTCTTGCGCATTTTCTTCCACATGGTATTCGTAAAAGCATGAACAATATTTTTATAAAAGAATTACAAAAAAAAATTAATTTGAAAAACATTGCAAATATTTAAGAAAAATCATCATTTACACAGTTTTGTTCGTCAGTGTGGTTATATTCAATATTGGACATGAATAAAAAATAAGCAATTGCTTTTTCTTAAAATTTCAGACCTTTTACTCGATTATTCAAACAAAATTGAAGTAGAAGGTATGAAATTTTAAGAAAAAGCAATTGCTTAGTTTTTATTCATACGGCACACTGTGGCTTAGTTTTCATGTTCATAATGCTTCTTTGTTTCACTGCACTATGCGAAGGCAAATTTTACACACAAAAAATCCATACATTCCCAAAACTAAGGGCCAAATTTTATATGATTAATTCAAAAAATTATTTAAAATACTCAGTATAATGTAGAATAAGAATATAGGTATCAAATAAAGGAGAAAATTCTGTGGAATTAAAAAATATTTCTATTTTTGGTACACAAAGACGAGTAGGTATTGAAAATATCCTTTTAAAATTTTATCCTTGAGGATTTCCAATTTTATTTTTCCAAAAATTATATGTTAAGGACTAATACATACACGAACACAGCCTCAAATTTCGTTCTAACTTTATTAGTTTTTTTTATTTATAATAATAATTTTTCATAGAAAACGGCCTCAAGTGCAATAAAAATGATTTATTAGTTTAGAAAAAATATTAAAATAATTAAAAGGATATTTTCAGTACTCATTCGTCCTTGTGAAACGAATAAACCTATTTTTTAATTCTCGATAATGCTTTATTTTATACGCTATGTTGTTATTCTACATTGCACTGAATTTTTTTTAAATCCTTTCTTTGAAATTTCAAAGTGCTTTTAAAGATGATTCTGCATAATTTACTACACATATTTGGCCCCTAGTCTTGTGAGCATATAGATTGTTTCATGTGTTTTGGAATTTTTTTGGATTTGTCGCGCGGTCTTAATTTTATTACATCAAATATAAATGAATTATAAATCTTTTTTTAATTTTCTATTTTTCGCATTTTTGCCAAGTTATAAGCTTTAAATATTTTACAAATTAATCATTTTATTTTCAATTTAATTTCAAGTTTTAATTCCCTTAAAAGTTGTTCCTTAATTTAGTTTTGACAAGTGATTATTTTATATACTACATAAATCCTTTATCCTTTTCCGCATCAACTCCTGCAATTTACACAAAAAAAAACATAACACAACAAATATAAAAATAAATTTTTCCATTACGCTTTCGTGAAAGTGCACTGCCGGCACTATTTGTCACTTAACAAGGATCAAAAAGTACAAAAAAAAAAAAAAACAACTATCCCCAAACAGGATACACGCGCGTTAAACGAAAATCGAAATCAACGCGTAAACACACTCGTTACTTCTTAAAGAATGCTTGCAACTTAAATTTATTTTGCTTAGCGAAAAAAAACGATAGATAATCCTTTAATATTTAAATCCTCAAGGACTTCAACTTGGCATTCGAATGGCGGCACTTCTTCACTATTCTATGTATGTATGTCTGTGCATTTATGTGCGCGTAAAACACAAAAACAGGAGGCGTGTATTATGGGTGCAACAATGCAGCGCGCGCGTCACGCGGGTCAACGCGACACCAGAGCGCCGCACGATACGAACGCGTGGAAAACTCAATGGAAACTGAACGATAATCCAATGAAATTGTAATAATTATGGAGCGCGCCGGTGCGCCACAAGTGTGCAAATGTGCAAAATGCTGGCGTTCGAGTGAGCGGTGGCAACACTTGTTGGCATATGGCATAGAGCATAGAGCAAGGTGGTGTGTGTGTGGTAGGAGCAGTTGGCTGTAGGCGGCAAGGGGTTGCTGTGGCGGCTGCGGCAAAAAAAGTGTGTGCGAAATACTAGGAAAATTCAAAGCCGCAGCAAATATTAAAAGGAGAAAAGAAAAAATACGAAAACTAAAATATCAACCGCATCGAGTCGATGAATTTTTGAGTGAGTTGATGCCAAAGCGATAACTAAGGCAACGCTAGTAAAAAAGCAGGCAAAAAAAGTGGGCGACATTTACAGCAAAAACAACAACAACTATAACAATCATTGCATCTGAGCGGCCGGTCGACAGTTGCGGCTAAAGCTGACACTGCACGAACTGCAGCTGATTTGGTGCTGCCACCTTGCCGCGCTGACGCCAACACACGGCAAAGCGGTAACGCAGGCGACAATCGCTGCAACTGCATCGAAAAATTGGTTGCAGAATGTACGAGTGCTCGCACTGCGCCAGCGGCATATAGCCAAATCGTTGAGCGTAAGAGCGCTGTATAAGCAAGAAAAAATGAGAGCGCGCTAATGGAAAGGTGAGAAAGCAGCTAAAATACGCCCAAATGTGGCGGCAAGTGCATAGCGGGGAAAAAAACGGAAAATGCAAGAGAGCCTACATGTGTAGTAGAAGAAGAGAGTGTCACAGCAGCAATTATGCTGACGACGAAATATTTGTTTACTTTTCTGGTGGGGAGGAAAAATGTGCAAAATTCAATAAACGACGCAGTGACAATAAAATGGGTGAACAAAAACAAACACACATAAAACAAATGGGCAACACAAAAAACAAAAGGCGCAAATTAACCACAACATTGCGTCGGCGCAGGTGCCTACCCTCCTTCTACATATGTACATATTTATTTTCTCTAAACGGCAGCGGCGTCGTCGCCTCCCCCTTTTCGGCTGTGTTGTCCACAGAAAATCAACTTGACGGCGCAACTGCGAATTGGCTGCATAGGCAGCTAGCCAAAGCAGTAAAAATAGTGCGTAAAAAACGAAATGTAAAATATTTGTAATTAAATTAATAATATGTACATATATTGTATATTACATATACATACCTACTAACAGCACAAATCGCTTTGAGCGACGCAGAGACGGCAATTAAAAAAAATACTGACAATATTACTTTGGTAATCGACGTAGACACGCCCCTATTATGAACAACAATTTTACTGATTGATAATAGTGGTGATGCCACAATTCAATTTGATTAACGCAACGAGATGGAGTGCGCCTAACTATTGTTTGCTTTTTTTAAACCAATTCATATCATCTATAACTGGAAAAACACTTTGCGTGTAAAAAAATAGCAATTTGATATTGATGAACAGCCGATTGAATTCATAAATTTATAAACTACAATTAGGGAAATAGTTGGTTTGACGTTCTCTACTTCTCAACATGCGTACAAAAAAGGAAAGGGCGTGGATACAGCTCTACACATTCTCATCTTTTCTTGCACATTAAAGTTGATTTCAATACTAACAGTTCGAATGCAGTCATTTCAACGCTCCCGGATCTCCTTCGAGATCGAGTCACAAACTCAGAACTAGGAGACTCCTTCGTCAATAAGTATGCGGTACCCTCCTATGGAGCATTCCCGTTGAAAGCTTGCTGAAAGAAATAAAAAGAAAAGGCGACAGAGTGCTAGCCTACGTCTATGATATTTCAATTATGGCTACAAGGAAATACATTAGTCCATCTCTCGGAAATGTCACCTTAAATGGTGCCGCACTGCAGAGAGCTGATCAGATTAAATATTTAGGGCTAATTCTGGATAGGAAATTGAATTGGTGACCTAACATCGATGAAATGGTTCGCAAAGCAACAACTGCCGTATGTATACTTCGGCAATAGGGCAATTGGTAGAAACTGGGTTCTGCAGCCCAAAATTGTAACATCTACACCGCGGTGGTAAGACCGATTCCTTTCTACGGTAGTAGTAGTCTGGTGGTATCCTCTCAATAAAAAGGTTGACGCCAAGAAAATGGACGAATTTAAACCACTGGCTTTTCCACTCATAACAGGAGCTAAGAAGACAACAGCCACCAAAGCGCTCAACACGCTACTGGCATTTCTCCCGACGGATCTATATGCAAGAAAGATGGCATGTAATACCACTAAAAGGCTTAACGCGACCAAGAAATGGACACATCCACATATCGGTCACTGTAAAAGGACCTTACTCAGTTTCCTACAACCGACTACATCCTACTTATCCGCACTTCCAAGAACATGTTGACGAACCTTCTTCCCTCAAGTGAGGAATG
Organism: Rhagoletis zephyria; assembly: GCF_001687245.7. Classification (NCBI taxonomy): domain Eukaryota; kingdom Metazoa; phylum Arthropoda; class Insecta; order Diptera; family Tephritidae; genus Rhagoletis; species Rhagoletis zephyria. The sequence continues at coordinate 39,970 of NW_016157809.1, read as the reverse complement.
GTCAACGAGCACAGTCAGGAAATAGGATCAATCCATGTTTACACGGATGGATCGAAGGTCGACAAAAGAGTGGGTGGGTTGATTGTTCGGAACTGTTAGGTATATCGTTCAGGTCCCGCCTTCCTAACTACTGTAGTGTTTTTCAGGCGGAACTGATGGCTATTTTAAAGACCGCCTCACTGGTACTGTGTGATACGATTCCTGGTCATGATTTATACATTTTCACTGACAGCCAGGCGACAATTAAATCAATGCCGCCAATATCTTAACGAGAAGGTGGAGATATTCAGCATATACGTTGTCTGGGTACTTGGCCATAGCGACATTCACGGAAACTGCACGGCTGACGAACTCGCGCGCAATGGTACGACATTGCCTGATGCAGATATAAGGGATACTCTCGACTTCCCTCTTCAAACATGCAAATTTCTACTGAATGAAAAATTTACAGAGGTTGCAAATGAAAGATGGCGCGTGGAGCTGACCTGTCACATTGCCAAAACATTCTGGCCAACCACAGACGCCCAACGCACCGAGTCTCTACTTAATCTAAGGAGGCAGGACAATCGCTTAGTGACCGCAGTTCTCAGCGGATATTATTTGATTGGATTACACGCGGCTAAACTGGGCGCACCCTGGAACGACTACTGCAGATGAAGACGAAGAGGAACCTATCCCACATCTTCTCTCTTGGGAGTCATTTCTCTAACGCTCTCGATGATCTCATAGCGGTTATAACGGGGATGATTAAAAAACCTCATGCGGTATCACAAGGGACCCAGAGTCTAAGTGAGGCCTAATTTGGACTGCCGCCCAACCTAACCTAACTTATTGCCGTCTTAAATAACCTAACGAAAGTGTTATGTCCGCGTAGAAGGTCTTGATATTTCCGTCCACTTACCGGAAAACTTTTTTATATACTAATCCAGGTAATAAAATATTTACGTGCCAAATTTCAAGTAAGAGACTTCCTAGAATTATTGGGCACAATTTTTAACCCACTGAACTTGGTGCTCGTCGACTGGGGCCCGTTTTTCTCCGGCTTATAGTAATCGGACAGGACAGACTTCGACCAATCCAACTCTTCTTTCGACACAAGGCAGGCGAGACTGTTGATCTAAGTAGGTTCCTTGTAGCTTGCTAGAAAGGCCAGACTCTTCGGCTACCCTTTCAACAGAAAGGATATTATTCTATTGAATAAAAATGAAAAAAGATACCCTCTTGGTACCTGACTGGTGTCAACTGACTGCGATTTCACAAGCAACGAATAGGCGCGTTCACAGAATCAGAGTGTCGGCTCTGTCTTGAAGCCGATGAGACTTACGATTCCTAAGGTATCTTTTGAATACTAGCTTAAGGACTCTCTTTAACTAATCTAAATGATATATTGGTTTATTGCAAATTTAGTGCAAACTAAGCACATTGGGTACAGTGTGGGACACCAGGACCAAATACAAGAGAAAAGATTATGGAAATACTGCCATCAATCAAAGCTTTAAGTTACGCAAACAAAAATGTTTTATTACCACATTGTCTGCAGGAAAAAATCCACTGACAATAAATCCATTAAATAAAGGCAGTCAACAACCAATTACGCAGCATCTAGCAAATACTACCAGCGATACACTCGACATGCGCTGAAGAGTCTTCACCGAACGCTGACTAGGGGCAGCAGTAGAGCCAGACAATGACAAAAAAAAAAAATTTCCAAACTAAACAAAATGTCGGCAATAATAAAGATAATATAAAAATAAAGCAATAATGCGCGCGGTCAAACGTGTGTGGGCTGAACTGGTAGTAGTTGCTCAGGACATGGAAATCATAAATAGAAGAAAAACAACAACAAATCAACAAATGAGCACAGCACCGCCTGCGCTGCTAATGACACAACTGCTGCGTAGACAAAGCGCCGCAACAGGAGGAACTTTATGGCGGCATGTGTGTGTGTGTGTGTGTGTGCGTAGCCCGCACGAGTAACATATGTATGTATGTTAAGTGCTTTGTGCCGCGTGCTTTGGGCAGCCGCCAAGGAAGTAGTGCGTCAAATTAATGAGTCACTGTCAGCGTTGGTTTGATAGCTACAATCATTGCTTTGCTTTGCTTTTTTCTTATTATTGCAACTGTGATTGCAATTGCAATTTTACAATTCGATGTGACGTTGTGCACTTTTGAATGCGGCTATAACGGTGATATGAAACACTTTACTTTTGCGCGCTTTAAATCATTACTTTTACTATCCTTTATTTTAATAACCGAAAAGCGAGTGGGTGTATGAAAACTTTATTGAAGTGTTTTTTTAGTTTTATGTTTTTTTTTTTGGGTTCATGCAAAGACAGTTAAAAAGCAATTGAAGTGATTTGTGTTGGCGATCGAGTTTACCGCTATGAATGCAACTCTGCATGAAAGTGCGATCGTTTCTTTTTTAGTTTTTTGTCGGCAAATAGATTCGTTTGTTTCGTAATCATTGATTATTGGCTAATTACAAAATAAATGCTCTTTATTTTTAGGTAAAAAAGCATTTGATGTTCAGTATAACAGTAGCGCTTTATTGGTACAATGGCTATGCCTAAAAATAAAATTCATCTTTTAGTAATAGTTGTATTAGATAACAAAATTAGCCAACACCAGCAAAAAAACAAAATCAAGAGCGTAAGGGAAACTTCTTTCCCAAAGAGAAGAAAAAGGAAAAAAGTAAGCGAACAAGAAATTAGCCATCACTTTCAAAAACAGGAAGAAAAAGCCAAATCAGCTGACTTTGTGTATGTTTTATTTGTAAACAAACTGAAATTCATGGAAGAAAAAAGGAAAGTGAACGTTCAATGTTCGCCAGGAACATTTCCGGAAGTAAGAACTAGTTAGCACTATCATAAAGTCACAAAGCAGGTAGCCATAAAAAAAGCATAAAAATACCGAAACTCGAAAAATTCAATTTTGTTTGTTTACAAAAATTGCAACCATATGCTTTCAGATCATATGTTTTCGTTAGGAAAATACTATTAAACATTTTTTGTGTCGTCGAACGCAACTAATGCCTACGTACAACGCACAATGGCGACAAAAATGAAATTACATCGTTTGGTTTTCAAGAAGTGAAATTTCATAAAAAAAGTGCCCGAAAGAAAGAAATTTGCTAAATATTTTCTAAGAAATTTCCCAGTATATTGTCTATGTCTTAAGTCATCTATGCCTTACAGGGCAATTCTGGCAATTGTTTTTCAACTAACCAAAAAAGCCTTTCGTAAAATAACTATCAATTTGGTAACTATCTTAACCACGTGTCAGTCAGTGGCGGACCCACGGGGGTGTTTTACTATGGCGCATATGTATGTATAATATGGCGTCTGTGTATTAAACCACCCTCCGTAGGTCCGCCACTGACTGCCACGTAGTTTAAACCTCAAAATCCCCCGCTGGATCCGCCACTGCCTGTTAGGCTCTTGGATCATGCTATTTCGAAGTTCTAATTTGCAGGTTGCTAAAAATAGCTTATATCTCTTCGAGAATTGTTCAAGAATGTAATTTGAGGCCGAACTCCGTTACAAAATAGAACAGGCTTGAACTCATAAGAGTACCGAGACACTGTGGTTCAAGGCAATGAACTGGCTGACGAATTAGCGAACTGCGGTTCTTTGGAGCCTGTTATTGAACCGAGGCGAATTATACGGTCAAGCATAGCAAGAACTGTCGAAGAAAAAAAAGAATAAGGCTCGTGAAAGCAACCCAATGTTTCCTCTAAAGGCTAGATATGGTTGTTGTGTAATTTTTCTCAGACAGAGAATAAGAGAGCTAAGACACTGATCGGACTAATTACGGAACGCAAATGTACGGGCTACAAATGGTTCTCGTAGGTATTATGCGCCACATCTTGCTTGGAGAATGAGGACAGTATAAACCACTGACAGGGTAAACTTTCGGGTTAGATGTATCGAGAAATAATTCTCTTTCGCTCAATAAGCTACTAATAATCTGATTTGCATACTTCGCATAAGTTTCAAACTGTCATTTTGTATGTAATTTATATGTATTTTGTATGTAAATACTCCATTACCCAGAAATTAGCAGAACTTGTAAAAACTTAGCGATCTGTTGAGTTAAAATTTCGCTTCACATATTCTTAAGTGACATTTCAATTGCAGTGGTAACAGAGGTTGTGCGAAGTTGTGCGAACTATGCACAATCAGACCTTTAGAGCCATTCAGCAAAATGGTTAGTAGTACCTTTAAAATTCTTTTGCCAGATCTTAAGTCCAATGTGCAACTATGCGTGAGTACTCGAAAAATCGATTTAGGGTTTTCAGCTTGCCACAAGCCTACTCGAAGGCATGTAACCTTTCAATTGAGTTTCAAACACTCTTAAACTGAGTTGAATAACAGATAACAGCATATTTTGCAAGCGCTTATGTAACAAAAAAAAAAAAAATGTGTGTCGATCAAAGATTTGAAATATTTGTGTACACTGAAGTGAAGTACAAATAAATCTCGTTTTAAATGGCAGAAATTCTACGAAATGTGGGAATTGTTTTTCGTTATGTAATATGTTTCAAAACAAAATGCACTATGAGTTAAAATGAGTGCAAAGCAAACAAGTATTTGCTCATCGAATAAGTGCACTTTTGGTCTATATAAAGTTTGCGGTTTCTTAAGTGGAAGTGAGCGCGCACGCGCATGCACTTCCCATTTTTACATTTCCTCTACCATACGAATGTTATTCACTTCCACTTAAAACAAAGACATTTTCTATAATTGCATGCGACTTGCAAAATAGATAAACATACATAAGTTGAATCAACTTCAGGCACTTTTGGGTACTTTGAGCCACTCAAACATCCAGCGCTAAACTGACCTCAAATACTTACTTATGTATGTAGTTACATTCGTTCACTCGAAGTTCGCTCGCACGCTTACCGAGTATTTGGTGGCGTTTCGCATTGCTCGTGCGCGGCTTCTCATTCCGTATGCGATCGGAATCGGTAAAAATAACAAATCCACTTCATTAACATTTACATAATAGTTTTTTGTTGGTTTTACATGAGCAGTCACACAAAGCCACATAGCCGCACAGCACAGCAGCCGCAATGGTAACACTCTTAAAAATGAAGTTAAAATTAAAGTTGTTCAAATGCAAATGTAAGCGCCGAAACATTTGACTTCGACTTGACAGTTTACAGTTGAACCGATTGTTGCATTACAATTGCACTTTTCAACGACGTCACCAAAGTGGTTGTTGTTATTGCTATTGTTGCTGTTACTCTTGCTGCTAGTGTCATTGAGTGCATTTATCTCAAGAATTGCAGCAACAAGCCATAATGTGACAGACCTACACACACACACGCGCACACACTTACACACGCTGCTTGTGTTGTCAGTTATTCGTAGACTCCGCAGACTCAGCGACAGACGAGTGAGATAACAATGTTTTTTTTTTCTCTTCTTCTTCTTTTTTCTCTTCCTTTTCTTGGCAATAATGCCGGCCGGCCGGCTGACCGGTCGTTCAAAGTATTGGTCTGCCGTTGCCGCCGGTTGAGTGGCCGCTTTTGCTTGCGAATGCGTCAAGCAAAAGTGAAATTGTTGGCAATAAATTTTTGGGCAGCATAAAACAAATAAATGCAACAATATAATTTGTCCAATGCTATGCTAACGGCAAAGGTTACCAAATTGCAGCATACACTTATCTACTTGTTAGTTAGCTTTTCTATATGTATGCAGGTATGTGTGTATGCAATGTTAGCTTAAGTGTCGACGGTACACGTTGGACGCAACGATACTCAACAACACCCAACGACATAGCCACCAGAGTCGATCGGTTATGGTGACGGCCACTACTGAACAGTGGTGCGCTTGCGCTATGTAGGCTGGACTGGCCAGTGTAGCTATGCTATTCAATGGTAGGTTAGGTTTAAATGCAAACACGAGATGGATCCACATACAGGATAGCAAGGCATATTTGGCCCGAGTGGGATAAACGCAGATCTCGGTCTCTCCTCCGCTTGGAGCGTCCACTGCTCCGACATGTAATTGGGAGGTCTCAGCGGGCACTGCCTAATGGGAATCCACGCCACTAGAATGGGTATGTACGCAAACGACTACTGTCGCAACTGCCGTGACGCGGAGAAAATCGAAAGCCGCTGTCCTGCATAGGCGAGGGCTCTTCGCCGCTCGTTCCTCACACAAACTAAGAGTGAGAAAGGCCTCGATGGACCTAATACAGAAGTATTCCGACGCAACTTAAAGAGAGAGCAGACATACCTTAACTAAATGAGAGCGCACTTAAAGCCCTGATAGCCGCCTAGCTATTAGAATAAATAGTCACCTCCCCAACTGTCACGGCACTCCTAAGCAGTCAATCCACTGCCCCCTTAATAGCAGCTAAGTACTTCTACCTGAAATAAGTAGTCCCAACTTAGTGTTGAGCGAAAGCTCCCGACAGATGACCTTCCGTCAATCCTGCCATCCAGTTTCCATCTATCCGTGACGAAGTTTAGTGTTTCCTCTCTCCAAAAGTTCCGCCCCACCCAATCCTCCCTAGAGGGAAATTGGACAGAGGAAAAGTTACTAGGAACCACTTCGGTGGCGCAGTAATCCGTGCAATCAGGGATGAAATCGAAATCCTTCGCAGCTACAGAGTGTTCAGTTCTTAAACCACTCGGCTTCCCTGAGTCTAACAGCTGTTTGCGCTATGAATGTTTTGCCTGCAATGTCGACAAGCCCCATATTCAGCACTACGTTAAGTGAAAATATGGGTGTGGGCCGTGGTACTCCACTAATGCCAATTAAGGCAGCCCGTAAAACCAATAGGCTTAACTACAGCAGTATGAGGCCGCTGATGCCTCCCTTGCACTTTACTTGATGTTCGGCCTCCCCGACAGCTTCCTGTAAAGAATCAAGCCCAAGTACTTGACTTTGTCAGATAGCTGCAAGCGTTCACTTCCGACACAGGGAGGACCAGCTTCAGGGATCTTATACTTTCTAGTGAATGAGACCAGTTCTGACGGTGAAGCCACTTCTGACCGTCCAGTTAATGACCATAATAGAATACCGATGGGCCAGTTCCTAAAGGGTACTCAAGTAACTGTCTTTAAGCATAAGTGCAACATCGTCTGCGTAGGCAATTACCCCACAGCCGTGTTTCTCCAGCTTCTTTATTAGATCGTTTATCTCCACAACCCAGGCTGAATCGGGTAAGAATCACCAGACGCAGGAATCAACTGCCATCAACAAGTGAAGGAATCTTCTCAGCTTAACCCAACTGTTTTCTTATTTTCAAGGATGTATCGATGATCAGGAACTCAAGTAGAGTCTAGTGATAGGTGTATGGAATGCTATCTAAGGAACTGACGAAGTGTTCGTCCTATTAATGGCGTAAGTTGTACAGTCGCAGTCCAATTTTTGGCAATAGCAAGCACTTCCTGTCCGAAGAGCACCAGCGAGGTCTAGCACATGGCATGACCTTCTTAACCCTTGGGTGTAGCTGAAAACATTTGCCACAACTCTACGCACCATCCCGGAACGATTTATTCCTGATCTAGGCTGTCATATCGACTATTACTATTCCCAGTTTAAAGCAAACTTTTAAGATATCGAAACCACTGTTCAATAACAGCCCATAAAAGTCAAAATGTAAGGGATGTGGTGGGCGGTTGTAGGTGTTTTCCCACTGAATTGGTTTGAGGAGCAGTGACACAGCAGCACAGCAGTTTGACCGTATTTTCTCAAACGAAAATGAATTTTTCCACTCCAACATATTTGCATACAGATTATTTATTTATTTGTGTACTGCCGCCGTCGCCGTAAACGCCCGCCGCATTGTCTGGCTTACTTTAGCTAAAATACCGGCAATGGCCAAGCGTCCAACGTAGACATAACAGTCAGTCATTGGTGACTGGGTATGCGAACCTAATCAGATGCCGGGCAAATGAATACAGACATACAGACATACAACGACGAAACTAGCAAGCAGACAAAGATACAAACTGAGAGTGAAGTTACCGCTAAATGCCTGTTGTAACTGCCACAAAGGTGGTGTGACATGAGCGAGGGCAAGGAAAGAGACGAAATGCGAAATGTTGGGAGGAAAAGAAAAAAATGTGAATAACAAATAAGACTAGAAGAAAAAAAATTGCAATATAAAACCGGCTGGCGCAGCCAACACATAACAGACAATTCCGTCTGATCGTGCGTCCGTCCGGCCATGCGTCTGTTAGAGCAATCGTAAGTACGAGTATCTAACCCATGCAGTTCATTCAGCAGTTTTTGATTCACCAAGCGGGTAGCCCACAACGAACGATCGGTGGCTGTAAGGATGGCGTTGGTGGCAGAGTATGGGATGCTTGTGATCTGCGGTCTGCCGGCTTGTGAGTTTTTAAGATAGTCTTTTACGCCGACTTACAAATGAATGAAATGTTTACTTTGCAATGCTTCTTGCGATAACGCGAGAGGTGGGTATTTTTTGTTTTGTTTATGCATTTTTTCGATGCGAATATCAATTGTAAATGTTTGCTTTAGCAGAGCGTGGCGTCAGTGTGAACCAGCTATACTTACTAAGTATACATATATGGGGAATAGAGTAGAAACTAGTCGTTCGGCAGCGACAACATACCCAACCATACAATAAGTAAACACCAACGCGAAAAATTGCGGCACTGCACTTCACCTCAACCAGCCGCCTAACCAAGTAAATCAAAAACCTACGAGAATCGGTTAGAAAGTCTCTGAATTTTAGAGAAGCTGACGTCACGGAATGCCCATCAGATTGAATTCTGCCATCTTGGGCACTGAAAATCCCCAATGTGTTCTTACGATCGCGAGATCCGTTATTAAGTAGGCCGAGGACAAGAGTCTCTTTGTGGGTAAATTGGAGAGCCAACGAAAGTTTTTGAGGTTGCACGAGGGTAACCGTTATTCATACGGAAACGTACGCACTATTGTACTATTGTAGAATGCGGTGATCGTATTTTGCTAAGGTCGTCACCAGCGGGCATGCGAAGCATTCAAGGTTCTCCAGAGGCATCGAACAATTCAACAGCACATCCATCGGCGCACACCAATTATCCCATCGTTCTCAGCAGCCATCGGACGATGACTTGTGCAACCACCGGCTCTAGCCGGTCGTCTCTAGACTGACAATAGCCCCATCCATCGGCACTTAACAGTAGTCTTACCCGTCCAGGACAACGGGAACATCCATTTACGCGGTGACCATCGTTAGAAACCAAATAGCGATCAAACGGTACAGCCACTGGCTCTCACTAGTAGTCTCACCATTGTCCGGAGCCACGAGACACTGGTCGTTACCAATACTCTTACCGTTGTCAGCATCCACTCCTCGTCCCCAGTACGTTTACCGTCGTCAGAAGTCACAAGGCAATCCCCGAGTACATCCAAGGAACACCAGAGGGAGAGTAATCAATCGTTCACTATAACCGACACTGTACTTTGATGAAGAATTACGAGGCAGTTGAACTGCTTTTTATACACATTTTGAATCAGGTGGACGATATGCTTCGTGGAACTACCATCATAGGGCTTACGATCTGTTCCGTCTTTTTGCGGACAGTGTCAGATTTGTGATGTAGTCAGATATTAGGAAGTTTAGGGATGCGATGACTAGATAGACAGATGGGAGGTTGGGTGGGAGTAACGTGTTCACCAATAAATTTTTTGAAGTTGTTATGTGGACGAGCGATTTGCGTGTAAGGGGGTACAGCCCTTGGCCATTTGTTCAGAGCAGTATGGAAGTTCAACTGGTTGCACTTAGCTTCTACTACGAAGTATGTCCGAAGCCTTAAGAAGCAGAAGCTCTTGAGGAGTACTCCAACCTGCTCGTGCGACATGGCTCTTCGGTGAGCCACATGGCGGTTGTGATTTAATACCCAAATGCGGTTAGAATAAGTGTATATCTGGGTGCCGCACAAAAAATTCGGCAGAGGTTTTAAATACTCCACGAACCCCCATCCCGGTGGTTATTGCATGTAATCCACTTGGCGTCAATATATTGATTTGATCCATTGTGCTTCTGAACAGCGTGGGGTTAGGCTGTCGTTGGCACGATGCACCCACGTATAAAACACATCGAACTCTGCTCCGCCTGGTTGGTAGATGAAACAATGAAAAAGACATCTTTCCCAAAATCCGAAACTTGTATTTCCCCTTTAGCAAGCAATCAATGCCTCAATGGCAACATATTTATTGGACTGACCTCGTACAATGAGCAATCTCCTTCAGTGGCTTACGACGTGCGGCAATTCAGGCACTTGGACAGTTGCAGTTAAGTATCTACAAGTCAGGAAAATGCGCTACAGTCGTAGATCAAAACACCAGCGCACACACACGGCTTAAGAGCGTGGAAATGTTGTATTAAGGAAATAATGCAACAAATACAGCAATAAATAATGCAGCTGGCAGAAAACGCGCGAGTGATACAAGCAACACTCAAATAAAAAAAAAACCAACAACAAACACTTCGCAACTGTTGTATGCAATAACGAATGCGAAAATGCGTCACTCAACGAATTCCCAGTGCAATTATGGCCAGCAATCACCGACTGAATTGCCAGCAATTGCAGAAACGCACTGATAGCATCGATATGTGCTGGGGTTATGAATAAATTGCTGGTCGCTGCTTGCGCGCCACACACCCGCTTCACCACCGCCAACGCGCGTGCGTCTCTTGGGATTCACTATTGGCTAACGGATTAGCAGATCAGTGTACAGCGATAGAAATCGCTGCAACAAAGTAGCACTCATCGGCGGTAAGGGATGTGCCAGCAGCAGCGGCAGTGGTTCATTTGCATTGGGCGCAAATTTGTGAAGCTTAAAAGAAATTGCGAGCGCATGCGCAGCAGCAGAGTGCGAGGCACAGCCTAAGATACCAAGTACAGGCGCAGATCAAAATCCAAACCATTAGCAGTTGCAAGCGCCAGTTCCGTACGCTCTCGGATCAATCGCAGAAATTGTAAATTTTGAATGATTACCAAGGCACTTATGGCCACATCCACACCGCCGCTCCAACAATAATAATACACAAATCAAACAAAGCACAAAAGTGCACGCATGCGCGCCAGCACAAATAGATGTATTTTACCAACAGCCTTCCGCGAGAAATGTTGACTAGTGGCTGTTGGTCGTCTGCCGACATTTAACTGACTACGATCTCGTCGTCGTCGTCCTCTTCATGATGATCATGACTTTTTGCTGTTCAGAGTGACAAGACAAAAAACGATCGACGGCAGTTGCAGCAGGAGCATGGCAGCATCACAAACGGCATCGTTGAATAAATAAGATCACACATGTGTCGTCTTGGCGGCAGTAAATATGTGTACAAATGTATGCGCTGTGCGAGATTATCGCGGCCTGTTATTTACAACGATCATCGCTTGTTTGTTAGCCCCTCTGTGTTTATGCGGCGGCGGCGGTGGAGTATTTGTGCGAAAATTGTTTTGTCTGCGACTTGATAATGAAAGTGAAAGTATCAGCGCGCGGCTTACATGTAAGCGGTGGCGACTGTGATGGCGGCGGCGGCCAGCAAGTACATAGATATTAAGTAAGCAAGCGTAAGTGCGAGTAAATACTGCTGCCGCATATGTTATTGCTGGAGCGTTGAAATAATCGTAAAAGTTCACCTGAAGCGCTTGCTTTACGGTCGTCCGCCTGCATAAAAGCCAGTCAGGATATTTACGAGTGAAAAAAAGATAATTTATTAAAAATAACAAAAATAACCTATTACAGCATTTTGTTTTCCAATTCATTTATTTCACTTAAACTTTGCTTTATTAACTTAAAATGTTCACTGACTACAGTGAACCGGTGGTAATGTGAACTTAATCATTTTGAAGCACCAAAGATCTTCGAACTAGGTTATGTTAAGGTGGTTGCCCATAGGCAAGGACACACTTACACCAAAAGCATGTCTAAAGCGACGTTAGTAAAAACTGGGAAGTTCAAGAGGTAGTGCTGCGATAATTCCACCTTGGCGTCTTCCGTGCAGCTGCAGCAATGGGGGATTCGGTGTGATGTTTAGTCTGAGCTTTTCTCCAAAGCAGTCTACTTGCAGTCATAGGTGCTCTCACTTTCCATTTTCTTGCTGAGACTGAATGGAAGATGCCTTGTCATTTCATCAGCCACGTTAGTTTCTCGCGATATCGCTGGGACGTGGTATCCATATAAGCTTGACAAGGATATACTCAGACGCCACCGAAAGAGAGGTCAGGCATTCCCAAACTAGCTTCGAGCTCAGGCCTATGATTGGAGAATGAGAACTACTGCTGACAGCCATATCACTCTTTTAATTTAACTGATTTTCGTAAAAAAAAACATTGCAATTGATATGCCCACTAAAAACGAAACGTTGACGATCTTCAGACTGAGAAGACCATCGTGGGATAAGTTATTGGTGTATATTGCGGGCAGAGACTGCGGACAACGGTAACCATAACTTACTGCCTCTATATAGAGGTGGGAGGCTTTGGTAGTTTATAATATGCCAGAAGTTTTAGGGGACTGCGTAAAGCATTGATCATGCCTTAAGGCTATTTCAATAAGTTCGGAGATTTAAGATTTGAAAAGTGACAAAAATTTCTCCTCATATGGAGCTTTTTCGCTCATTGTACTTGACGACAATTCTTGAACCCAGACCTGGAAAGAGCTAACAATCTTACATGAAAGTTTTGCTATTTACATCAAGACTCAATTCAGAAGGATGCATATGAAAAAAGAATCTCCGATGTTCAGGTTAAAGTAGCTTGGCTGATTTGTGGACTCGGACAAAGACAAGTAGTTGGTCCTCAGTGTTACGTAAAAAGTGGAAGCCTAGACTAAAGGTTTAATGAAATGCACTTTAAGCGACTTTTAAGCACTTGGCCGTTTTTTGGTCTTCAATTTCCTACAGACATGAGAAGAAAACAGAACCAAGGCAGATGAGCCGCCTTTTTCAAAAGTTGTGAGGCTATTCAACTGGTGCAATTTTAAGATCGGTTTAAACTAGATTCGATTTCGAAGAGTAGCTGCCTAAGCCCTATAAGAACTGTTATCCCTAGTACAGCGACAGCTCTAAAATCGACAGAGGTGTAGGATCAGAAGCAGGGCTGCCAACTTGGCTCAAACCGTGCCATTTTTGGCCCTATTTTACATCAAATGGCACTCAATTTTTCAATTTGGCACAAAGTGCCAAAATGGTACTTTTGAAGAATAGTAATATTTCATTACATTTTTGTAAAATCCTTTGTGTATACTTCTTTTTCTCAACTAAAATTATCTAATTTCTAAAGTTTATTCAACTGGTTTATCTTATTTTGGCATTGGACTTTCGCTTTAGCAATATGGTTCTTATTTTGCTGCTAAATGTCAGGGATTAAAAAGGATGGCACCTTTTTGGCACTTTTATTTTTCTATTTGGCACATTTTGGGACTTTTTTATCCTCAATATGGCACCTCATAGCTAAAGACAGTTGGCATCCGAAGGCTATGGTCTGCCAACCAGAAGTACCTTAGTCACCAGAATGAGAAAAGGGAAGTATGACTTCTAGACTTAGCTTTTCGCTATAGAACTATGTATTACACACAATTCAGAGTGTAAGTAAACACTTCCGTAAACATTTGGACAGCAATATTGCATCCTTTTAATAGCTTGTCTTTTTCCTGGATATTTATTGCGAGCAGGTGCTAATTTGAGACAGGTAGCCTGTTAAAAAGCAGATCGCCTCACGACGGATCATTCTAGTCCTTTTTTGTGGCACAGCAACATGGACGGTGTCGAACAAAGATGACTAAAGACTATGGAAACATTCAATAGAACAACTCTACGCTGGATATATTTACGAACTACATTAGTTTAATAATGACATTGTACATATAAATTATCAGTAGGCGGACAATGATTGTAAGGGCAGAATAACCTGGTGTGGATAATAGTTTTAACTCCATAAAGGACGAAAATGGCCAGGTTTTTTTTTTGGTATCGAACCAAATCGAAAATCGTTTGTAGTGCCATATAAGCAGATTTATAGCAGATTTAAATAAAGAAGGCTGGTTCATATTACAGTGAACTTGATGAAGAAGTCTGATGAGGAGAAGTGATGATCTACAACCACTACCAACTAAATTATTGTTGCTCTTTCACCCAAAACGGCTTCAGACTCAATCAAATTTTTGGCAAAAAATAACAAAAACAAAATACTTAGAACAATAAACGAAAAAATACCAAACATAAAAACACTTACATACAATCGAGACCGTGCTCATGCAATCCTGAGTTCACTTCAGCCTGAGTTTACTGCAACAGTTTTTTCTTTTTATTTGTTTTATTTTTTCTATAATTTTTTTGTGTGTAGTTTTATAATTATTTACTATTTCACTTACCTTGCTTTTGTTTAAATTAATATTGACTGTTTGTTGACTTGTTTTGTTGGTGTTTTTATTGCACATTTTAATTGACATCATTTGCAATTGGTTGCATTGCAGCAAGGCACAGCGGTGGCTGGCTGTCAATACATACCAAATTCAATCCCAGATTTCTTCGTTTGTTCAATTTATGCGTGTAATAAATTGCAACTCTGCGTCTACAACTGCCAGAAAAAGCCAGTAAAAGGTCAATGCATGTCGGTTGGATGAATAAAACAGCTCGCATGCGCAAACTTACACAGACATATACATATATCTTCGAAAGCATGGATGCGAAATAATCCCACTCACATAAACATTTAATGTTTCTCCGCATTTGCTGTCTTTCAACGTGCCATGAAAAATGGTAGCATAAAGACAGCCATAAAAAACGTTTTTGACATATAAATAACTATAAGTTAATAGCAAGCAAAGTGTATTCCTTGTAATTAAGGCGCTTGTGTCAGTGAGATTATTTTGCAAGTGATTTTTATGGCGCAAAAAGTCATGTTATTTAGCTACCTCAATGCTTACTACTGGCAGATCAAACACAGCGCGCCTGCGCTCGGCGGAGGTCAGATGATTTTGGCATTGGGTACAAGCGAATTGTATTAAGGAAGGCATAAAAAGCGGGTTTAATTGAAAAATGCTGTTAGGGTCACTCTAACGGCGGTTTGTTCATTTATAAATGTTAAGTGTTGAAAATATGATTTCTCTGGACATATTGAGTAAGGTTTTATAGGTGTGGGAAATGATAAATAGCAATTACTTATGAAAGAAAATATGTTAGTGTTGCTATAAAATTTGCTATCAAAAGAGGAAATTTCATTTGTACATGAAGAAGCTATTTATGGATGTATTTATTTAGATACATATGCAAGTGTATTGTACTTAAGTATTTGAAAGTGGAATCTACACTCACTCTAATTTCTAGGATATATGCATATTCAGTGAAAAGTGAAAGTGGAAAAGGGAAAAAATAAATTTTGTGCAAAAATTTTAAGCACATAGAATTTGAGGGCATTGCCGAACACACTGGCTATTTCTATGAGGTTGTTGTTGTTGTTGTACCGTCATAAAAATGTATCTAAAATGTCCTGGAAAATTCTTCTGGGGCGACGGCAAGGGCCAGTTATAAATTTGAGTCGTTCCGGTTACTTAGCCCTGACCGTTTTTGCCTTCTAGAGTTTGCAAGCGGAAAAAGCGAAATCAAACGGCTATATATATATATATATACGGCATGATACACGCTATCCTGTTATAAATTATCCACGAGCATCGTCTCACACCGAGGCTTTCAAATTATGAAATCAATTTATCGAAATACTGCGCACACATACATATGTAGGTAAAGTGGTCTATCGGACGACCTGAAAAAGAGCATATTTTTTACGAAAGCCTAGCAGGGTAACGCTGCCATGTTGGGGGTTCGTTTGAATTATGCGATGTGTATACATAGAAATGAACAGATGTACAGATTGAAACAAGTTACTTATGTCTCGACTGTACTTCGGACCGATAACGCTTGACACATACGATCACGCATATAATTGCTATTTCTACTCTCTAAACGAGTTGGAAGGAGGGCTCGGTAAGCATTGTCCTTTTATTTAATTTTTTTTTTATTAATTATACCCGAGCGCACTTGTGCACAAGGGTATATTAATTTTGTTCACATAACGGTTGTTTGTAACAGCCAAAACGAATCGAGATAGATATAGACAAATGTATACATAAATGATCAGGATGAAAAAAGAAATCGATTAAGCCATGTCTGTCTGTCCGTCCGTCTGTCCGTCTGTCCGTGTACACGATAACTCGAGCAAAAATTGAGATATCTCAACGAAATTTGGTATGTAGGTTTCCCTTAATCCAAGGTAGGTTGGTATTGAAAATGGGCGAAATCGGACTTTAACCACGCCCACTTCCCATATAACGGTAATTTAGAGAAATACAAAATCTTCGATAAATCATTAAATATTGAAGCTAATTTATTCAAAATTGATGCTTGCAACAATTCTTTACCAAGAAATACGTTTATGGTAAAATTTTGGAAAATGGGCGTGGCACCGCCCACTTATGATCACATATAAGTATATCGGTAACCGTTCTACCAATTTGTACCAAACTCGGTATGGTTATTGTACTTGCCACGTGTAAGCAAAACGTTGAAAATTATTGAAATCGGACTAAAATAACGGCCGATTCTCATATAACGGTAAATTTAAGAAATGCTTGAAACTTCAATATTTCGAAATTGAAGGACGCTAATTTACTCAAAATTGATACACCTCGGCTTACCATCTAGCGGAAGGTTTCGGAAGGGTGAAAAAACATATATTTAATACTTGCGCCGGGTATTTAATGTTCGGCTCCGCTGTAACTTAGACTTTCTTACTTGTTTTTAGATAGTTTTTTAAATATTATTTTTTTCTTTTACAATTTTTATTAACTTTTTTTATTAACTATACTGATGGTTTTGGCGACCTTTCTACTTATAATTTAGTATTTTGCCGGCTCGAGGTCAATTAAAAAAAATTTTTTTTTGTTGTTTTCATTAAAAATTTTTTAAAATTGACCTCGAGCCGGCAAAATAATAAATTTTTTTATTAACTTTTTTCTTTTTTGATGTAATCTTTTTTTAATTTGTTGGATTTAATTCTATTCTTTATTTAATTCAATTTTATTATTTCAATATTTTTGTAAACATCATTTAATTTTTAAAAACTTGTTTTATAAATTTTTTCTCTTTTTAATTTATTTTCTGTATTTAATTTATTTTCTGTATTTAATTTAATTTCCTTAATCTGCAGATTTTATTGTTTTCAAATGAAAAATACATAGATATAAGTATTTTTTTAATTCCGCTAAGTTTAAAGAATTTTTTATTTATGTTTATTTAATTTTTTTTACTTAAATTTGTAGATTTTATATTTTTAAAAAGAAAACCTTTTTTGCTTTTTCCATTTTTCCTAAAAACCATAATCGTGGTATAAAACTAACTAGCACTTGAAAAAAATATTAATGCGCCATTATAAAAATGATAAATTTTCTCTTTTTACCTCGCTTTTATTAGCTCGGGATGTAACTATGTAATATTGATGCGCCTCAAAAATGCAGCGATTTCCATTCTGAAGTTAAATACCTGATGACAGTTCGAATGGGAATTGCTTTAAACTTACGTCCGTAAACCTAGCTGACCCAAGTCGTCAAAAATCTATAGCAATTAGCTAGGAACTAGGGCCTCCAAAATTAATTTAGGTGCTCCATTGGTTTCCGAGAAATTCTTTAAATTTAGGTTTTAAATCTTCCAAATATATGCTGGAATTAGGTGTCTTTTAGGCGTTCTTCAACGCTACTTAAACTAATTTAGTAGCTCCATTGGTTTCCGAGAAATTCGCAAAAATGTGTTTTTTCAGCTAGCTGACCCACACTTTTTTGCAAATTTCTGGGAAATTAATGAAGCAACTAAATTAGTTTTAGTGGCGTTGAAGAACACCTAAAAGACACCTAATTCCTGCCTATATGTGTGTCGAAAATTTAAAACAAAAGTTTAAAGATTCTTCAGCTATGTTAACAGCGCTAAGCTAGCTGAAAAACAAATTTTTGCGAATCCCCGGAAACCAATGGAGCTATTAAATTAGTTTTAGTGGCGTTGAAGAATACCTAAAAGACACCTAATTCCTAGCTAATTTTTATTGATTTTTGGCGACTTGGGTCAGCTAGGTATACGGACGTTTTGAACTTCCATTCTTAAAGTAACCTGATGACAGTACGAACGCAAATTTTAGTAGGGAGGTTTTGGTTTTTTCAACTATAATTGTATTTCTTTATTTAAGTTTAATTTTATTTGAATTTTCAGTTTTTTTTCGTTTTATATACTTTTTTATGTTCTTTTTTGTGCTGTTAATGGCCTTATAACAATTATATTCAACATTTTTATGGAGCTCGCGGCCGTTTTTAAATGAAAAATGTTGCGGAAAACAAACATTTTCCTTAACATTTTCCCTTAAACCGCTTCCAAGCTCAATCAAATTGTTAAATACTTTTGT
This sequence comes from Rhagoletis zephyria, assembly GCF_001687245.7. Taxonomy (NCBI): domain Eukaryota; kingdom Metazoa; phylum Arthropoda; class Insecta; order Diptera; family Tephritidae; genus Rhagoletis; species Rhagoletis zephyria. Next base: position 21,546 of record NW_016157809.1, on the reverse strand, counting down.
TTTACTTTATTAAATTTTTACGAACTCATTTTATTTACTCTTATCTTTTCTTTTTTAAATTTATTATTCTTTTAATTTTTAGTCTTCATTGTTTTAAAAAGAAAAATTTATATATTTTTTTATTCAACTTAATTTTTAGAAAACTTATGGCTAAGACTTCCTTGTTAGCAGATCTTTCAATTAGTTTTCCGAAAGACAAAAAAGAGCCTTCAAAATAATTGGCAGAATAGACAATTGTCTTATGAAAGACTTTTGTGGTGAGTTGAAAGACAGTTGCCAGAATTGAATATCTAGTTTGGAGACGAATTGGTTTCCGCGTTATAAATTCTCGTTTTTATGGCCTTACCTGGATGGCATAGCGTTGCATCAGGAGTTGGGACAGGGGCATATTTTTGTACCAAAAGGCATTCATATGCCTACGAGAAATATCGACTATGGCAAAAAGAAAAATCTAAAATACTGCAAAGTTTGCAGAAGCTTGTGCCCTTCTACTGAGTCAAGCGTACTTCTATCGTCCCTAGACACAGGGCTCTGTGCACAGATATTGGCAGACTGGAAGCGCAGCAATCATCGGAAGAGGAAGCAATTGCAGAGCAGCCGCAGCTCTAGCCACAACAGACACCCAACTGAACAACCCTGACCAAAGGTCAATCAAGCCAGTTAGATCATTTTCACACAACTCGTTGGCTCAGAGCCACTTTCCAAATCACTTTCCCGGTGACATGCTGATAGTAGACACTCTAATGCGACCCCTTTCTAAATACATACTAAATAAATAGACGATGGAAAAATGTATTAACCCATGTAAATATGTAAATATGTATGTACAGTACTCGTATGAACGCATGTGAATGCGTGTGTGTGTCTGTGTGTGTGTTTGTGTTAATGACACAATACAAATATTGCCGAATTAATACGAACTATTAAAAGCAACATCAATCATTGAAGATAAACATTTGAATACAGGCATGTTGTTTGGGTGAAAATTAACAACAACAACAACAAACAAAACATTAACGTAAATGTTGCTGAAACATTTCTATATCTGCAATACATATATGTATCGTTGTTGATGTGACTATCGTTAACTACCACTTGTTGGCGCTTGTTGCCTGTTGCATGTTGTTGGCTGTAGTTAGTTAGTTGTTGTTGCGCGCAGCACTTGGTCGTGCCATATCAATCAATTACAATTGAAAGTGATCACACAATTTTATTGTCAGATATGTGTGTGTGTGCGCGCGCGCATATTTTTGATTTATTTCTTTAACTCTGCGGGTAAATTGATTTTTTCACTAAATTAGCTTAAAGCGCGAGCAATAACTCCAAGAGGTGAAATGTATGTATGTATTTATGTATGAAGCAAGAGCGCGAGTGGGTGAAAGAGGCGAGCGAGGCTGAGCGCTTCCAATATAGCCAAAATGTATGCTTAGTAGAAGCATATATTCCGGGTGAATGCTGATTGGCTGTATGCTAAGGCGCCTGCTGCCTGCTAGTTGAGCTCTAAATTTATCAGCCAGAAGCAGACGAATGTGCCAACCCAAGCGCACTTGGTGCCAAAGAGCGCGCTCGGCCAGGTGTCGACTGTAAATGCGTTTTCAATATTTCATTTAACCGCTGCACGTTGGCGTTTGACATTTTTCCATTAAATGTGACGGCAGCGCGACGTCAAGCGATTTACTAACTCACGTGGTGACGACGATGCCTACTCTGTATGCCCGCCGCCTTCTTTTACTCCTGGTCGGCGGCGGCGGCGCTAATGTTGGTGAAATGCCTTTATAAGGATATGATTGTTGGCAGCAGCGGACGACAGCGCAAACGATTTATGCATCAATGAAATGCCCACTCTGAAAGAAATTTTTAGAAAGTAAAACTAAAATGCCATGGAGTGTGGGAGCGCGGGCAAGCGTGAGTGCGCGGTGGGTAGGCGTTGCACTTTGAGGCAGTAGAAGCTGACATTTTGGAAGCGCAAAACTGGTACTAAAGCGCGCGCGCGGCCACCATTTATTGTGGGAGCTATGAGCGCGCGCGCCCTGCCGCCCGTTAAGCTACCACAATGCAACCACCATCGGCATGGCCATAGCCATCGCCGACGCCCGCCATGCGCGAGGACAATGTGCGCGCTGTTTAAATCACTTTATTTTTCTGCTAACTGTTCATTTCTGTTGTTATTGTTGTTGCTTTAGCTTTCGTTTTTTATTTCACATATTATTTATGCGAAAATGTTTGCTGCAAAAATTATGCATTTATCCCTAAGGGGTGAAAATGGTGCGCGATTAAATGCGCTCAACGCCATAGCAGCCACCGCCAACACCACCTTCACCAACAGCGGCGCGTACGACCAAAAGTGGGTGCTTGGTTGTCACAACTCATATGCGTTGCGGGCACTGACACGCGCGCGCGCCCTCTCTCTCTATCTTTATCGATGCGGGCGGATTTTTAGCAATTTCAATTCATTTTATGCTCGCCTTTTTTCGAAAGAAAATTTTATTTTCTCCGTTTTAATTTCGTTGTCATAAAAAATTACATTTAAATGCGCAACGTTGGGTAATTGCAGGCGTTACTGGTCAAGTGGCAGACTGATAAATTGATATGGACATGCGCGCGCATTTAGGCGATTTTGCTTTCGATTTACAAAACAAATTTTCTTTCGATACGACTTGTGGAAAAAGGTAGTAGAAACGTTAATTGTTTCTCGAATGGCGACATGGCGTGGGAAGTTGGTGAATGATTGCACAGATGGTGGCTATTAAACTCGTATACGTTTATGTAAGTGGAGTGGTCAGTGAACTGTTTTTTGGAGAGCTTAAGCAGGTATGCAAGCGTCGGGTCTTTGGTTTCCTTTATCAGAAATGACACTATATCTAATCGGTTCTTGTAGTGTTAACTAAATTTTATTCGTTCGAAGTGTAGCACCCACCCTGAACTATGGCCATTTCGTATGGAGTTTATCAAAACAGCCAACCGTCCTTGGGTGCATCGTTGAGCTGAGAACTGAATTCAGAAGTACTTAAGTAGGGATGGTACGGTTTTGCGTTTAAGAAAAAAATACCGGATAAAGGTTAAGAAGGCGTTAGGAAATATAAGATAGGATGAGATAAGAGACCACTCTTCAACCGGAGCCAAACACGAAGAAGGCTAGCAATGGCTAAAACCGTCTAATTATATTTGGTCCAAGGACACAAAAGCGTGGAAGATAATGAGAGAGTGGACGGACTAGCGAAGGAGGGCGTCCTCTTAGACGCTTCACTAGTGACGAATGTACTAATTCCTCTAAAGATAGTAAGGGGAACCCCACGTCGAGCTGAAAGTAAATCGATCGATGAAAGTGTCAGAGGAACTTTAGTAAGACTTGTGGTCTGACAGTGGCTATGATGTTTTCAGTATAGACGCCATGAGTGCTACTCAAGGAATAACAGCCACTTGTGCTTCGTTAGAATTATTACTCCAGAATTTGGTGATACGGGAAGAATCAAGGATGACGATGGGTCAACTGCAATATTTTGGATCATGTTACGACGATCGGAGTTCCTGGAGCAGAAGAATATTTAAGTAGAAGATTGTTACAACAATAACAAACTAATATTTGAGTCTATTTTGGAGATTAACGGTGAGATCCAGACACTCTCTTTGACAGCCTGGTAAGCATTTTCTATACCGACGACTTCAAGACGGTAAATGTAAGCGCAGAAGATGAGTATAACACCATAGCACATCCTCTGCAGCTGTAGGGCTGGAAGTTTTAAGAATGGGCAATTCATATTCTCGTGGGTGAGACCGTCGATTAAAATAGTCTTATTTTTGTTTGTTTGTTTGTAAAAGTATATTTGAAAAGTATATTTGAGGTGCTTGAAGAGGGTTGCCACCTATTTAAAAAGTTAAATTCGACTTAATTATTTAGCAAGTTAAATGAATTATTAAAATTCGGATATTAAACGAAATAGTATTTTTGAAAAGGCTTTATTTATTTAGTTTGAAAGTATTTTTGATTAGGGCTGCCACCTATTTGAGAAGTTATATCTATTCAAGTTTTATATACATATGTAATACCCGAAGGCGTTCTTTGGTTTCGTTTTTTTTTTTGAAAAGGAACGCCACCTGTCAAAAAAATTTATTTCAAATTATTTAACAAGTCAAATGAATTATTAAAATATGGGTATGAAGCGAATTGGATTGGAAAAGGCTTTATTTCCGCATTATTTCTAGGAGAGTTGCCACATGTTACAAAAAACTAATTCAACTTGAATTGCGGCTATTAGAGTATGGGTGTCAGATGAAAGAGGTTAAAGAAGGTGTTAGTTTGACATACTTTTAAAGACGGTTGCCATCTGCAGAGATAAAAATGGAACCTATTGTGTGAAATTTCTTGACCAATGATTAAAGCGTTTGTAAATTACTTTTTACAAAAAAAATTTAAATGCAAAAAATAAGAAAAAATTACAGAATCTTTTTTATGTGTATTTACTTTTCAAGCACGTGGAACACAATATGCAATCTATCTAAAAATTCCTAATGACAGCAGCGACCTTCAAATAGTCAATTTATTAATTTTTCACTTATTGGTCAAGTTTGGCGAGACATCAAAGCCAAATGTGACAACCTTGAACTTAATACTGTAGCCAAGGGAAAACATATAAATGTACATGCATACATACATATATGCGTATACGTAACGGATATATTAATACAATTACTTATAGTTGAGTACGTTTTGCTACACGTTAGAGGCGATTAAGTAAAACTATTACTTAACAGTAATCATCAAAGCTGCGAGTGCTAGTTTGGGCAGAACCTAAGAATTGATAAGAGAAACATGTGAATGTTATGTACTTATATATGCACATTAGGGTGCATGCCAAAAAAGTTGCGGTTTTTCTACTGCGATTATAAAATTTATAATATTTTAAGATGTTCTTATACTTTTCCGAAATATTTTGGCAGAAGTCTTAAAATATTATACATTGTATAATTGTGGTGGAAAAATATTACCGATTCTTTTGTATGAAGAGTGATGCACCCTAATGTATATACATATGCAAGAGTATGTTCCAAAAAAAAAAATATAAAAATACAAACCCGCGATATTTATAGAAAAAATAGGGCGTACGAAAAGAACTTTAAAATAAACAAAAATAAGTAATAAAAAATGCAAATGTGTAGAAGCTATGGTAGTGCTAAGCGTCAAGTATCGTTGGCAAAATGTAATAAAAATTTAATGATAACTGTAATTGATAAGCAGTCGATCATATATGTACATATGTACTTGTACATATTTATGTATGTACGTGCATACACTAACAATCACATTTGACTGCAAGTCACAGCAAGTAATGACCGTGAATTAGTGTAATTAAAGTGACATTTATCGATTTTAGCCGCTACTTACCCAGGGATTCAGTAAGCAGTCTTTAGTCACTAATAGCCACTTTTGGTGGTGAACATGGATTTTGAGGCTATTTGATATTTAGTAAGCTGTCTCACGTCTCTAGTCTCAAAAAAAAAAGTCACCAATTTGACAGCTGGCTCTGAGCTGGTCAAATATGGAGTAAGGGATAATTGCTTTCTGTTTTATTTAAAAAAAAAAACACGAAAATGAAACAAAGAAATATTTGTTCAAAAACAATTTCATTAGGAAATAAACCAAAATGCTTTGATATCATAAAGATTCATTGAAAAAAATTTTGTTTTTGTTTTTAAAACATTAAAATCTAAAGATTATATAAGAAAATTAAACTATACAAAAAAAAACTAAATAAAAAAATTAAAAATCCTTTGCGCCCGAGGATCTCTCGAGCGGTTTAGAAAACTTAGAAATAGCTTAGAAATAAAAAGCAAAAAATGACGACTTTAAGAGCGTATAGCAAGAAAACCGGCAAATATTTGATTACATGGTGATGTAGAATTTCATCTACTTTCATTTGGTACTAAAACTTATTTGTACTTTGAAATTCATTTTTTGAATTAATCCCCAATATCGATATCAATTACCGCACTGTGGGACGGTGCTGATTTTGCCGGATAAAGCGCTTTTAGCATTTCAAAAACATTCTTTTCTTCAATATGAGGACTCAATCCAAGGTGAATCTATACAAAGTGGTGTTATCGGATCCGCTAATTTCACGGCGAATTCGTACCTTTTGTCAAAATGAGGTGTTTGTTGTAATTTTGTTTTGTACTGATTGTCAATGTGCGTGTAATTTTTTATTGTAATTTTTGTTTTTGTTCTGTTAACGCCACCTTGTATAAATTCGCCTTGTCTCAATCGAATGAACTTGCTAAAATAAGAAGAACTCTTATAGAGTGTTCAAAATTGCTTGGAACAAAGTCAACTTTTTTTGTGATACGTATGCAGGTACCATGCATCACCAAAGCACTTTGCTGGTAGTAGAGCAATTTAAAATATTTGTAAAGGAAACACCTAATAGATGACATTGATAGATAAAAGTAAATAAGTTCTATCTAGTAACTGGTGCCTTCTCACCATTGGCTCGCTCGTTGTTAAATGAATAAAGCCACAACTGTAAACTTATAAAAAATTGTTATGAAAGATAAATGTTGCTGATAAATGGATTTAAATTTGCGATAAACATTTTGCTCGTGCTAATGGCGTGTATATTCAGCAAATACCAGTTCATTTGTTTATTAAAATTGTTTGTTATTACTGGAAATTTTAACTGACTGGCTGATAAGATGGGAATAATGTACATACATGCGGCCATACATACATATATGACAATTACCAGTATTAAAGGCAACACGTCATTGAATTTGCATTGCGGTGAAGTTCAAGAGAATTGCGAAATTCGTATGATGTTGGAATTTTTTATTTTATTTTGATACGGGAGGCTAGAGAAATTAAATATGCCTCGTTTCGAAAAGGGTTAACGTGTACCTACTTACTATAGTATATATATATGTACTTTTATTTAGCACTTATTGAAAGGTGGTGGCGCAAAGTTTGAAATAATTTTTAATGGAACGCGAGTTTGTTGAGCGTTTTTGCAACAACGCAGAGAAGCTGATGTTTAACAAAATATTGTTATAAGATTAATATCTTCATTTTAATAGCAGCAAGAATAACGATGTGGTCATGATAAAAATCTGATTCGATTTATGATGTTTTGTATGTTTAGCTTCAGCGTTAATTTTGCATCACAACCTCTTTTGGTAGCACTTGCATATGAACGGATACAAAACCAATTACATATATCCAATTCAAGTTTCCTCTGGACTAAGTTTGCCCTAAAAGTACTTCAGCAGGAGAAACTGGGGCCTTTGCAGCTGGAAACTGCTGAAAATTCTGTAGAAAAGCGGAAGCCTGCCATGAATTGTAGGGACTCAGGTGCATATTTGCGTGGAATCTTGTAGCCTTGGCATTAATGAGCGATGTGCTGGGCAACTGAATCGAAGTTGCACTGTTAAATTGGTGTGTACAGCCCGGAATTCTCCATGAATCTTAAATTTACGCTGCCAGATGTTAGCACAGGTAGGTTAGGTCTTGGAAGGGATTAAAATTGGCTGTTGTGGTGGTGCTCTAGCGTAAAAATTCTCTAAACAAATTTGGGGAATAATTGGTGACATATATGTATGTACGTAAAGATCTAGGTTGTTCCGGTTACGTAGTCCCGTCTTTAGGGGAAACTAAACTGGTCGATCGGCTTGAATGCCGACGGGTTCTGACCGGATATTCCGGTAAAACTTAAAAATGTATTCGATCCTCACTGCTGCAGGAAAATGACCTTATGCCAACTTATGTCTAATAATTTCGCTTTCATGCTCAATATTTGCAGTTATTGTGGCTCAAATTCTGTATTTGCTTTTCAATCGTCTAAATTAAAAATAAATATTTTTATCATACCAAATCATATGCAAATATGTATTTATTTCCCAAAATTGCATAAATATAAACATACACGAATTCCTACAACTTGGAATTATTTCAAGTGAGTGCGCGTAAAATGCCGCCGCATTCATTAATAACAACAAATGATACAGAAAAAGCAATATTAAAAAAAAAAAAATTGCATTAACAACCAACAAATTGTGACAACCTATAAATATTGAGAATTTCTGCCAAATTATAACTGCACAAATGCAATGCACGTATTAAAGAGGCTTCCTTATTGCATGTCTGCGTTTTGTTTTTGTAAATGGTCATATTTCGCATTTCCACATTTTTTTTTTGCGATTTGTATATTTTTCACAAATCTACATGCTTACATGCATATGCACATACATATGTATGTACGAGAGTCTGAAAAAAATTCCGCATCAAGAAAATGTCGATAATTGCAAGACGTGAAAAATGCACGGATATGCATACAAGTGTACATATGTACTTATAAGTACTACATGTTTACAAGAAAGAAGCCGCCTGCCAGCCAAATAGCTTGCGTATTTCAAAAATAAAAAGGGAACAAAACAAAAACAGAAACCCCAAAAACTAAATGCGCTTTTAAAGTGCGACTGTAAATATTTCAATACGTCTGGGTTGTTTTTCACTTTGGTGTCACCAGGCCCTTATTAAGTTGAGTGCTATCTACTAATTAATGCTGCGGAGAGTACAAAGTGTAAAAAAGTAGAGGTATGTGAACAGACGGCATACAAATTCACAAAAAAATACACTCCAATTAGCGCTTTGAGTTTTATCAGCTGGAATTTAACAATACGCGCGCTGAACTTTGCATTTTGCAATCGTTTTTCATTTTGCATTTAAATATGCATTCACAATGCGATAAATGAATGAGCAAGCAAGTAGATCTTACAATTAAATACATACATATGTACTTGTACAAACATATGTACGTATGAACTAGGCTTGATTCGCGTAATAAAACGCAACGCTGCAGCTACTTTAAATGAGCCATTCGTATCAGTGAATTGATGAATGAAGCGTATGTTCTAATTATAAACTGCAAATGAACGAGAGATTATTGAATTAGTATTTATGAGCAGAATGAGGAAGTGATGTGTGGAATATCTGTGCGAAAGCGTATGCAAGTTATATTTTTGTAACATTTGTAGAATTAAATTTAATCTAGCATGGTATGCTGGTTGGACGGTAGCAACGGGGTATATGTGGCAGTATATTTTTCCGTATGTATAGTGAGGCGTCGATAAGGCAAAGATGTCGCAACCACAGCAAAGTTTTTACAAAAATGTAAACAAGTTGTAGTGTCGATTACTTGTCTTAACCTCAATTTAACTTTAATCAGTTAGAATTAATGTGCCAAACCGCACATAATTTAATACAATGCGTATTATGACATTTATATCATATTTGTGTAATAGCTGTGTCAGTACGAATCCGACAACGAAAATTGATTAGTAAAGCACTAAGGTGGTTGGTTACTACTTTGCGTGCGCCTCCATTTCAAACAAATGTCACTTAAGTTACTAACATCTTTTCCAAAAATGTTTTGAAAACTAGAAGCTTTTCAGGTAGACTTGAGAATGGAAAATAATTTTTTTTTATTCTCTGAACACTTCCAAAGAACTGAAAGAATATGTATGTATGTATAACAATTTGTTTTTCATAAGAACAGCCAATTACTTCAACGCACAATAAATTTGCCATATCGCTAGCTTAGAGTGAAAAGTTTAAACTTTTAACTTTAAATTTTTACAGAAAGAAATAAAAAGCTTTCAAAGTCAACATTTTGAAGCACTGGTTTTGCTAAAAATTCTATACAAGTTTTAGCGTATCCCAAGCTATAAAAACTCGAAGCGAATAACCATATTTTCTGTGATTTCGGACTTAGCAAATTTACCTATCACCGAATAGAAACGGTTAGAATAAAATAGCAAACGATGCATTTTTAATTCTTTAATTCTTTAATTTCCTGATTCCTGAATCAAAATATATATATATATATATATATATATATATATATGTATATAATAATAATAATAGATTGGCGCTTACACATATGTTAGTGTTTGGCCGAGCTTCTCCTCCGATTTGTGGCGTGCGCCTTGATGTTGTCACACAAAGCGGAGGGACCTACAGTTTTACGCCGACTCCGAACGGCGATTGTATTTTTATGAGAAGCTGTTTTTCATGGCAGAAATACACTCGGAGGTTTGCCATTGCCTGCCGAGGGACGACCGCTGTTAAGAAAAAACCTTTTTTCTATATTTTTGCGATGTTGCTTTGACCAGGGTTTGAACCCAGGCATTGTGGAGTGGAAGCGCGCACTGCTTACCACTACACCACCGCGGCCGACATGTATATATATGTATATATTGTTTTCAAAAAGTGGATTTAGCAACATTTCAGTCTAAGCTAGCGATATATTTCATTGTATTCATATGTACTTATGTCTGTACATAAGATCTCATTCTCTGATAAGTTTCAGTTCAAAGTTACATAAATACTTAGCGGGAAATCGTCAGCTATGAACTGTGAATTCAGTGTAGCTTAAAAATATTGTTTGTGCATACTTTGGTCATTTAGAGTTCAGCTCGGATTATTAGAAACAAAAAAGATTTTTGAGAATATTAGGTCACAAGGATTTGTCTCATTCTTTCAGAAGAGTCAAAGGCCTAATTGAGGCTTAGAATGAAAAGTTGCTAAGTCCACTTTTTAGAAAACTCATATTTTGATACAGGAGCCTAGGGAAATTTATAATGCATTATTTCGAGAAAGATACAGGTAGGTTCTCGTTTTATTTATTCTCGTTTATATTCAAAGAAAGGAAAATTTGCTTAGTCCAAAAGAAGCACCGAAAAGCCGATACTTCAGGCCAAATCTTTCAATAAAAATCGAATCCCTCTGATTCGTGTAAAGTTGTGTTTTGCTTTAAACAGACAAAATGTATTCAAAGTTTTGCGAAATACTTAAAGAAAATGGCTATAAGAAGTTTTTTTCCTCGGCCGTAAAATTCTTAAAATTGGATTTGGCAACTTTTCACTCTAAGCTAGCGATATGTGTAGATGACTAGAAAGTGGAAGAAATATTTAAGATTTTTTATAATCTAGAATTTCGTAGGTATACGTCTTCCCCTGTTTCTGGAACCAAAGGATTTAATACTTCCATTTCCTACAAACGCACATAAAATTAATACCATAACAAAACTCACCTTTCTTGCCCATCGGCTTCTGCTTGCTTATTTTTTTGCAAGTCATCTTCATGCGACGACGGCGGCAAATCATCTGCTGTTGCCAACTCTTCTTTAACATTTTGCTGCTCGTGGTCGTTCACTTCACTCTTAACTGCATCATTAATTTCCGCATTTACGAACTCATTTGCATCAACATCACTTGCACTATCAACAACACTAGGCAACAGCCAACCGTCAGCTGACTGCGGTGCTGCTTCTGCCGCTGCCGGTGCTGGCGCGGTTAATGCTGCGCTATCATCGTCAACAACGCTTTCCAGCATGTTAACAACGTCTGGCAAAGCTGCATGCGGCGGCGTCACTGCGTCACCAACATTGTTTAATAACTTTTCCACTTTTTTATAATTCAGTAAAACTTCATCATGAGCCACTGTTGCCGTTGCAGCAGCTGCAGCTGGTTTTTGCGGCACATCTGCTCGGTTATCGGCAGCTGCATCGGCTGCAGTGGGCAATGCAGCAGCCGCCGCTGCCACTGCTTCGTCACTACTTGCCGCTACATATTTGGCGTTCTCTGTGAGAAGCACAAAGAAAAGGAAACAACTGCAATGGAAAATTATGAAAATATATGAATTATTGGGCACGGAAAATTATACATGCAGTTAAAAATGTGTAAATGCACACAATGTATGCATAGTTTTATGCACTAGCGCTTACCTCGAAATACACGTCACCGATAGCAGGCTCAAATAAGCCAATTGCAAATTGAACCGCATAATTTATGCACATACATACACGCACGATTCAGCACTTTTGCTATATTTTATTCAAATATTTGCAAGTTTTTTATTTAATTTTTGAAAAACATTTCTTTTGTTTTATTGCAATCGCGGCGGGGTTTTTATTTGCTACTTTTCTTGTATGCTTGGCGCTATCGCCCTGCGCTTTCACTGCACTTTTGCAACCGCTGGCTGCGGCAATTGCAAGCATGGCATCATATGACTTTTTGGCAAATTTAAAACGTTCGCAAGCAATTTTCACAAAATCACTTACTTTTCACTACATAAAATTAACTAAATATCGGTGTAAACGCTGTTTTTCTCGTGTGAAATATGAGCTGCGAGAACAAGAATCTGTAAAAGAATCAACTGCTCCGTCGTTCGGCAAGAAAGCGGAACTGCTAAACAAATTGAAAAAAGCGAGAACATGAGAAACTGTCAAATAGTGCAATAAATGTCAAAACGCAGCAAACCGTTTGGAAATCAGCGAATGCGCGGTGAAGCAACGTCGGGAAACAGTGCTGCTTCTTAACAGGGTAATTTACCTTGCGAAAAGCGTTGGTATAGTCTGGGAAATTTTGAAAGCACAAACAAATTCACACACGTTGAAGAATTTATAAATGTTTTAAAGAATAAAAAGTTTGAAAATTCAAAATGTTTACACCAATTGTGGTTACTTTTATTTCCACAGGTATTTTTTACGTTCATTGGTGTTTACGTTGATCCCCAAAAAGTGCCGCCGAAAATCTTAATTCCGCCTAATTATCCTTCATCTGGCAGCTCCTAAACAGCTGTTTCTTTTTTCCGCTGCAATTTTGCAGCAAGTGCATTTTTGCTCGTTCATATTTTGAAATTCGAATTTTCCACTTAATTGTTTAATCATGGAGGCAAAAAACACACTTGTGCATTGGTTTCGTAAAGGATTACGTGTACATGATAATCCAGCGTTAACGCTTGTGTTTAACAAAGCACTTAGTTCGCCTACACAATTCTGTGTACGTCCAATTTTTGTGCTCGACTCGGCGCTGTTGGAATGGTTGCGTGTTGGCGCAAATCGTTGGCGCTTCTTGCAACAAACTTTAGCTGATTTGGATGCACAATTGCGCGAACTAAATTCCCAACTGTATGTAGTGCGCGGCACGCCGACGACAGTATTTCCGCGCATTTTCAAGGACTGGCGCGTCAGCTTGCTTACATACGAGACAGATATTGAGCCATATGCACTGAATCGTGACGCAGAAGTGCAACGTTTAGCAAAGGAAGCCGGTGTTAAGGTAGATGCGTGTTGTTCGCATACCATTTATAATCCAGAGCTGGTGATACAACGTAATGGCGGCAGTGCGCCATTGACATATCAGAAATTTCTTAGTGTTGTGGAAAAACTGAAAGTGGCGTTGCCCGTGGCGACGCCGACAAGGTTGAGTGTGGAACATAAACCACCAAAAGATGATATGGAACAGAAGGATCCAAATTGTTATCTATTTCCAACATTGGAGGAACTCGTTAAGCGGCCTGAGGAACTAGGCGAGAATAAGTTTCCAGGCGGTTAGTATGTATTTTGTAATTACAGCAATTTGTTTATACATACTTAGTTTTATTTAATTCACAATCGCAGGTGAAACTGAAGGTCTGCGCCGCTTGGAGGCTTCGCTGAGCGATGAGTCATGGGTAGCCGCCTTTGAGAAACCAAACACATCACCGAACTCACTTGAACCCAGCACTACTGTGCTCAGTCCGTATCTTAAATTTGGTTGCCTTAGCGCACGCTTATTTCATCAACGTTTAATGACTGTTTTAAAGCGGCATCCAAAACATTCCAAGCCGCCTGTATCGCTCCTGGGACAATTGCTTTGGCGTGAATTTTATTACACTGCCGCTGCTTCTGAGCCGAACTTCGATCGCATGATAGGCAATAAATTCTGTATGCAAATACCGTGGGAAAGTAATGAAGCGCATTTGGCAGCGTGGACGCATGGGCGTACTGGTTATCCATTTATCGACGCTATAATGCGTCAGTTGCGCCAGGAAGGTTGGATACATCATTTGGCACGTCATGCAGTGGCATGTTTCTTGACACGCGGAGATTTATGGATTTCCTGGGAAGAGGGACAAAAAGTATTTGAAGAGCTGTTGCTCGATCAGGATTGGGCATTGAATGCCGGCAATTGGATGTGGCTTTCCGCATCTGCCTTCTTTTATCAATACTTTCGTGTATACAGCCCCGTTGCCTTCGGTAAGAAAACCGATGCTACAGGCGCTTATATAAGAAAATATGTACCTGAACTCGCCAAGTATCCAGCAGGTTGCATCTATGAGCCTTGGAAATCGTCACTGAGCGCACAGCGTGAATATGGTTGTGTGCTTGGTGAAGATTACCCACATCGCATAGTCAATCACGAGATAGTGCATAAGGAGAATATCAAACGCATGACAGCGGCATATAAGGTGAACCGCGAGGTAAAGCAAGGCAAAAATTCCGATAACGATGGCGGCAAAGGCAAGCGTAAAAAGGTAGGAAGTAGCGCTCAGTTGACAAAAAAACCACGTACATAATACGAAAGGTTTCGTAGTATTAACAATTAGCGTAAAAAGTAGCTTAAAGCTGTTATACATATACTCTGTGGTATATTTGTTAAGTTTATTAAATAATGTATATTAAATTAAGAAGTGATTAATCTCATGACATTTACAATGTAACCAAGGCATATTAATGTGCCTTGAACGTAACATACAAATTTGAAAAATCTACAGCTCAACACGAGTGCATTGCCTTATTTATTTCTCAAACGTGCAGATCTGCATGTCATCCGGTTTGTCCATGTCTTGCGGGTCCAAGCGATACCGATAAGTTGAATCGCGCAGCATACGCTTTGGCATTATGATCGTAATGCCTTTGAATTTGAAAACATTATTGCGTACTTTTGGTATGGGTGGCAGTTGCCTGCGTTCATTATCCCCGAAGGTATCAATATCCACGGTGCCGTGCTTCTTTTCTACTTCCTCTTCCATAGGAAAGGCATCAATGTCGACGGGCGCCACGCAAATTCTCTCTTTGACTGCAGTTTCGTTTCCGGCGCTAATAGATTTTTCCGGCACTACAAGCTCTAAATTCTCACCACTGATTGCGTTTGTGGGCAATGCAATAGCTTTTACCATAAATTCCTTTGCTTCCTCCCGCTCTCTTGTTGGCGTATGCGGCTTATCATTCGCAATCGGCATCAAACTCCGGCCGACATCGTCATTGCCTGCCGCTGCTAGTTCTGACTGCGTTTGCTTTTCCGGCTTATCTTCGTACATCATATCATCGCCATAGGCATCTATATCTACAACTGTGGGAATCTCTTTTATCAGCGGCAAAACCAGCTTGGTGGCTATATTGCTTGGCAATTTTTCATTATTGATGCGATCCACACGATCCATATGCTCCATGCGCTCCTCGAAATCCATTCGTCCATAGCCTCCGTTTACATCAACAATGGTTACAGCTGGCAACGTATCTTCTTTGATTGTCGGCTGTGACCTATTGGCGGTAGCATCACCGGACTTTTCCTGCTTGTTGCTATTCTCTACCACTTCTGGTTCGCTAAGAAATTGTGTCGCTGCGACGTGTACTGGCTCGCCGGAAAGCGGCATTTCTCTATTTCCGAAGTTCGGTTTTGATGCCGATGTAGAAATTGCGCGTGTCAGCGTAGTTGGCACTGCTGGCAATTTATGCCTTTGGATCAGCATTTGGGCAGCAAAGCGTAGCCTGGACATACTCCTTCAAAAATGAGTGGATTATCCAACCGGAAACAGTTTTTATTTCTCCTTTTCTCCCGCGTTTTTTAGTAGCGTGGTAATTTTTTTGTTTTCTTTTCAATGATTTTCACTAGGGACGTACTGTTATACAACAACTACAAATTTTTAAAATAAATCTTATTGAAAGCTGCTGTAATTTTGTTTAAACTTCTTTACAAAATGCTAGCATTTGTCTATTTTTTCAACATAAAAAGCAATAAAAAGAAAAATAATCCATTGAAGTAGATTGTGAGGGAAAAATCTTAATGCAGGTACTCTTGTGCACCGGCAGGACTTTATGATAAAAGAAATAAAGAGAAAAAATTTCCATTGGAAGTACATATGTAGATTGTGAGGGAAAAATCCTCTAAATAGGACTAATGATAAAAAGAAATAAAATGAAAATAACTTTATTGCAAGTAGTTCGTAAAGGAAAATTCCCTTAGTGACATCGATCAAAGGGGAACGAGGACCTAATTTAATTCTAAAAGAGCCGATCCTGGGCGACAGTTGTGTTCGCGATTTAGCTCTGCCTTCGTCGATGCACCCCAAATGTGGACAGGTTTCGAGCAAAATTTCGGAACAGCAGACTATTTCTGCGTTGTAGTAAGTCTAGCTTGTTCTCGCACTCGACTTCGGTTAGGAGCAGCTCCCGGAGCGGACTCATCTCAAAATGTGCTCTGGCCTTAAGACCAAAAGTGAATGGTCCAAGCGTTTTGTGGCGTAATGCTGCCGAAAGGATCTCCAAGGTCCATAGGAGCTCCTCTAAGCAACAGGGAAGTAATGATTTATAAACCATCCGTGTGATGTGATCCAGATCTACATCACAAAATCACTGACCCAGACATTGCACCGACAAGACATCAACTGGAGTTCAATCCCCACCTAATTCAGAGGAAAAGCCTCAACCGCCTCAAGAGACTAGCCGTGCTTTTGCACAATATCAGTGTGTTTATTGTAGCAGGTTATCCAGACTCGACTCGAATGTATGAATGGGGCGTGGACCTAGTAGATAAGGTCAGCTAGGCAAGAAGATTTATGTGAAGAGCAAGTCAACTCCAAAGCTATATCTTTCGTAGAGAACACCAAAAAAGAATAATAGCCCATCTCTAAAAAAAGAGGAAACGCTCATAAATTCAGGAAACTGCGTTATGGCTAAGGAGATGTCTTTCGAATTCCCTAACGGCTTAGTCTCTTTGGTCTACGCAGTTGAAAATGTGGATATTGCTACAGAAATGTTTAGGTCCCTGGCAGTGAAAAAATTAAAAAAAGGCTGAGAAATTGTAATTTTTCTTTGAAGGCTGGCGATGAAGCTCACTAAGTTGACTCAAGCTGGCGGGAGAGAGCTTGATGCCAACCGCAATTAGAACTCCAATTTGACTTGGTAGGCGATGGTTCACACTGTTTCGTTCTCTGTCAGAAAGTTCCTGAGACTTTAGTTCCCAAATTGTTATTCGAGAGAAAGTTCCATAGACTATTGCCCCCGTTCAGATGTTTCCCAAAACGTTCCGCAAACTTTTGTTCCCATCTCGTACTCTTAGAAATGTTCCCGAAAGTATTGTTCGTAATTTGTTCTCTTTGGGAACGTTCCGCGGAGTTTGAAGAGAGAGATAATGGGCCTCATGCATAAAAAGTGAGTTACGCTCCGACTCGATTTTCAGCACAAATTCTTGAGTTTGAACTTACTTTTTATGCATAAGCCCCAATGTTCCTGACAGTTTTGTTCTCATTTTGGTTTTGGTTTTAAAGCGTTCTTGGGGACAAAACTACGAGAACAACATTTAGTTTCGATCATAACTTTTGTTCTCGGTACCTGATTTAATTTAATATTTTTTTAATATATTAATAATTAATAAAAAAAAAAAATATATATTGCTAAAAGGCTAACACCATAACGCTAAGACCTTCTCGTTAGCAGATCTTTCGGAAGACAACAAAGAGCTTTCAAGATAATTACTAGTATTGACAATTGTGTTGCGAAATCCTTTGGTCCTTCGAAAGACTGTGGTGAGTTGAAACACAGTTGCCAGTATTCACGTTCTATAGTTTCTAGCCAAGTGAGCGAACTTAAAGTAAATATGTATATGTATATATGTATGTATATATGTACATGTGCTTGGACATAAATATACATAAATACATATGTATATGTTTGCATGTAAAGCATGACTTGTAAATTTGTTTATTTGTGTGAATGCACCTGGTGTGCAAATCTGTTGTCACGTTCCACCACTCAAATCGGTTTAATTTAATCCCCAAGAATAATAATATTCTGCATTGCAGCAACAAAAGCCTTTTCAGGAAGTAAATTTACACACATTTATTCATAAATGCATTTGCATATTCAGAGCAAACAACTACATACATACATACATACATACATAATTCCTAACGATAACTTACCAATTTCATTGACCATACTGGTGGCAGAATGAAAATCAAAGCTAACAAGCAGGAATATCCTTATGGACATATATATGTACGAGTATCCAATTCCAAACGCTGGCAACACTGCAACACGGACTTTCAACTAGAAAATCAATTATTATGTGCAAAAATATACATACATACATATGTGCATTTGTAGTCACCGTCGCACAACTTAAGGCGACATAATACGAGTACCCGTAAGCATTTGCGAGTGCAGAGCTGATACCTGTAGAAATATTCAGTAAGAGGATAGCAAGCAGCAAGTGCGATACAAATAAACAAGTAGCTGTTGCATAAACTTAGGCGTTCACACCTGCTCTGCGCTACCAAGCGGGCCAAGTGGTGGAAGTGGTGGTAGAAGAAAAGGACACGCTTCCTAGTAGTTCAGTCATCCTCGTAATTATCAATTTTTAGCGTGAATGCCACAAAACATCCATATGATGGCCGGCAGTGGTGTTGTGAACAAAGTTTGCTTGCAGATGCTGCATATTTTCAGGAGCATGCAAAATTTGTGTGTGAGAATATTTTTGCAGGCACTACACTTTCGGGTACATGATTAGAACTGTTCCGTTTTAGAATAGTATTGATTTGGTGCCTCTCGTGATTATCGATGTCTTATTAACCAGGCCCCAGATAGACCGCATGACTTGGGACAAATAAAAGGAAACATCATTGACCATGAGACGATTGGCCGGTCGGTTCTGAATTATGCTGCGCCTATGTGGTCGCCGGCAGGTTCGAGCATACAATTTTCGGAGCCTTGGTTCAAAGAGAGCGGCGCTCTTAGGACTTTCGAGAGCAGTCGCCAGAGCAATATTCTCATAGTGACTCTCTTGTGATCCCAGTTGAGGAGAATAATATCATAATTATCAAGTCACCTGAACAGACAACACTTGCTTGAAGCCAGTCGCCGCCCAGTGGCGCGACCCATACAAGTTAGCCGCACAAAATTATTTGATTGATTTAAACTATAGAAGTCTTTAAAATGAGTAAATAATGGTTCGGCGAGGGGGGTCTATTGCGCGCCGCATGTGCGGTAGAGGGTTAAAAGTGGTATTTTTGAGGTTTCTTCACTTAATCCAGTGTATCTTCCGAACTACTAATTGCATATAATGTTTAGAAAGCTCAGTATGTAGGCTTTCACAACATGCACATACATTTGCAATTTCTTTTACAGAAAGACCTTCAATCAGCTCTGTTGAATACTAGACAAAATTAAACTGGATACTCTTTTTTCTAAAAACAGATAGGAAATTAAATTCAAATATTAATTAGTGTCTAGTACTTTTCTGCGTACTTTATATGAAGTTGGCGTACGGCATGACGCAAAAAGAAAAAAAAAAGCTGTTCTGACTAGCGTTTTCATCGCTCTAGAGTTCTTGAAAAGAAAAAAATAGATCTGGATATTTTGACAAAAAATTGCTTTAAAAATTGTGTATGCCAGATTCACGCAGCATGTGGCAAAAAGGCAAATAAAAAATTGTTCTGAGCAGCTTTTCAATAGTTCTAGAGTTCCTGAAAAGGAAAAAAAAGTGTTGCAAAACTACGCCGATTTTTTTTTTTAAAAAGTCGAAAAAGTTTCATATTTGAAAATAATAAAAATTAAAAGTGTTCTGAGTAGCTTTTCAGTAGTTTTAGAGTTCCTGAGAAGGAAGAAGGAAGCTCTGCAAAATTACGGCGAAAAAGCAATTTTCTTCGAAAAAGTTAAATTTTTGACAAAAATAAATATTATAACTGTCCTGAGTAGATTTTCAAAAGTTCTACAGTTCCTGAGAAGGAAACAGAAATTTCTACAAAATTACGGCGAAAAAAACTTAAAACTGTTCTGAGTAACTTTCCAATAGTTCTAAAACCCCTGAGAAGCCTGAGAAGGACAAAGAAAGCTCTTCAAAATTACGCCGAAAAACAGTTTTTTTAAAAAAAGTCGAAAAAGTTAAATATTTGAAAAAAAAAATAGAAATTAAAACTGTTCCGAGAAGCTTTTCAAAAGTTCTAGGGTTCCTGAGAAGGAAAAAAATCTGCAAAATTACACCGAAAAAAAATGTTTTTTTTCGAAAATGAACAAATGTAAATTTTTGAAAAACATAAAAATTAAAACTGTTCTGAGTAGCTTCTCAAAAGTTCTACAGTTCCTGAGAAGGAAAAAAAGAGTTCTTCAAAAATAAAAACACAAAAAAAATCGAAAAAGGAAAGTTTTCAGGTATGGAGTTTTGTAGCCCATTAAATTTTAGTCTAATAAGATGCAAGCTTCAAATAGCCAAAAATTACCGTCAATTTTTGATTTTTTTGTCTTCCTTACAACGCATTAACAAAGTCTACGGCGATTTCAAGCTATTTTAAACTTGCACCTTATTAGATTAAATTAAATGGGCTTCAAAACTGCGTTCCCAAAAATTTTCTAAAAATTCTGATTAAAAAGTTTGATATTTCGATGAAAATTTTTTGAAGTTTGATTAAATTTTTGTGAAATTTGGGCAAGCTTTGAAACTTTTGTTTATGTGGTTTCTGTTATAGTAGCTAAACCGCACTAGAAGACAAAGTCTAACTTGGGCTACCTAGTTGAAAACTAGCATCTAACCGTGGCTACGCATATTTGGCATTGTGGCTTAAAAATAAAACTGAGACTGATGCTTTGTATTTTGACGATTTGGAATGAAACCATAAATATAAGGTGCAATCCCGTATTCCTCGGACTCGGACCAGTAAAAATGTCAAAGAATAAAAATTTGCTCAGAGCGAGAGAGTAACATTGAAAAGTACGGGATCGCTTTCTAGTAAAAAATGGTAACTTCTGTCAACTTCAACATAACCTCCAAATTTTGGCTGTAAATTTTTGCTTATTTTGTATGTAAACACACTCAGTTCGCACATGTAAATAACCAAAAATACTTTCAAATTCATTAGAATCCACTTAAACAAGTAATTAAATACTTTTCAACATGAATTAGCAGAGTGCACTTTTCTTTTGTTTACAATTTGGTTGCCAAACACACTACAGCTGATCGTTTGACACATTTACCAGCGAAAAATTCTCGGACTAAAACTGGTAACTTCTGACAGAGAGATAACCGTATTTACTCCCTTTTTTGTCCTCTCAATAGTCAGAGAACCGAGTACGGGATCGATATCCAGTAAAATCTGCCTATTTCTGACTAGTCCGGACTCGTACGGGATCGCAACTATAATGTCAACCGAAGCTCGTTTGTTAATCACCCCGTTAACACAGGCAAATCTCAGGTTTTTAGCCGTCAAATTTTTTGCGCTTGCTATTCTCACAACTCATGGAAAAGTTAAGTTTATTCTCTGTCTCAGACTATTTTATAAATACAGATTAACGAGAGACGAAGTATGTATAGCTTATCTCTTCTTTAATTACAGATTAGGGTGTTTAGTTCGGAAATGAGGATAATCAATTTATATGTAAACCTAGTATTTAGGACACTAATAATCTCTCTAAGCATTCTCTCCTCTCCTCTCCTCTCCTCTCCTCTCCTCTCCTCTCCTCT
>NW_016157808.1:196307-202293 GCF_001687245.7 Rhagoletis zephyria | reverse complement strand
GATTTGTGCGAAAATATCTTGACCGTCCAATTTTGGGTAGCCCATTTGACAGATTTTCGCTCATATATTTTATTATATCTCTGTCTTGCTTTAAGAACCCTATAATTTTTATTTCAGGTGTGCTTAATGGGCCGGACATCAGAAAATTAATGAAGGATTAAGGCTTCTTGGAAATTCTTTATGGCACAGCAGCCGTTGCATGAATGCAGTTCGGGCTTTAATTAAACACGTTCCGTGTAAAAATCGTTCACCAGAATATGCCATTTTAATTGCGAACTTGATGGAATCCTTTTAAGCCTTTGATGTGCACATGTCGCTTAAAATCCTTTGACTTTTACGAGCAACAGCTTTCAACAGAAACCGACGAGGTAGAAGAGAGATTTCACCAATCCATTATGTGTTTTGAGGACCGATTCGCTGGAAAACGATTGAATTCAATGTTGGCGGACTTTTGCTGGTCGATCGCAGGAGGCAAAGGATATTAAAAAAATCATTCGAGCAATAAAAACTAGCAAAATATGCCAAAACGGGATTGAAGAGATCCCAAATTCAGGTCCAAGCAGTGTATAAACTACTATTATAAAAAAATATTGCGAAATAAAATATGAGTTGTAACGCAAAACCACATATCTGAACAATCAGTTGTATGGGAGTTATATGTTATAGTGAACCGTGAACCATGATTTTCAGAAATAGCTAAGCTAATATCAAAATACAGTCACGTGCAAAATTTTAGTAAAATAACCTTAAAACTGAGGTAATTATTAACAAAAAAAAACTAAAATTTAAGCAGTTTTTCAAGCACCGTTATATCGAAAACTAGAGCCAATCTGGAAAAACGGAGGACGCCATCAAATTTAAAAGATCCCAGTTAAGTAAAATCAGTTATTAAAACCTTTGCTCAGGTTTTGAATGCACAGTGTTTTAAACGACGAAAAAGTCACTTTCGGAACTCTAAAACTTCCCCCCTAAATATCTTATTTTGACGTGATACGGATTTTCTGAAAACGCCATCATAATCTAGAGGTCAAAATTAAGTTTACGTGTTTGGCCGTTTAGCTGTGATATTTCAAAACCTTCAAATTTACCTACAGTGATATCAGCAATGTAATTAAGTTTTGTGCTTCTACATGAAAACTCGAATTTGGACGAAACAAAATAAATATTAAACCGGTTGATTGTCAAAAAGATGGGAGTTGGCCATATTTTCACTTCGCGCTGCAGCTTCAACGATCTATCTGGCGTGCTTTGTGCATTTTCATACAATTCATCTTATCTGTCAAAGCGAATCTGTCACGTAAAGCGAAGCAAAAGTTTTATGTGGCATCAGCTTTACTGCTTGCCGCAACAGCAAATTTTTCTAAACTGCTCGCTTCCAGTGTTGCCGCGAATAATTTATAGTGGTAGCCAAATTCCTTTTAAAAAAGGACTAAAAAGAGCTAAAAAAAGGCATTGTGGCTAAAAATGGTAGCTAAAATTATTTACTTACATATATATATAAAAGGGCACGGCACGTACACGGCACCAGCTTGCTGGCACTATCAAGAGATTGTACCATCAGGCTCGAGGCATATAACATACCAGCATGCTGGTACAATATTTATTTCTTTACAAATGAGGTCCAGAAGAGAGCGAAATGATTTGAGCCGAAATTTCATAATTTTTTCACTCATGTAGTATATAGTGCAAGAAATTTCCGGTAAAACACTTTTTACTTAAACATGAGCTAATTTCACCATTCACGACACCAGCTTGCTGGTACAATCATAAAATTTTCAAATCGCTTTTGATGTCGCACCAGCAGCTGGTACAATCACACCGCAAGAACATACACGGTCAATCGGCTGGCACCAACACTTGATGGCGCCAGCATGCTGGTATCATCTGTGGGCCCTTTAACAAATTAAGCATATTAGGGCTATTTTAAAGTATAGTTAAATCTCATTTTCGTTATTGGTGTTTCCGACAGGGTAGGAGTGTGATGTAATTTGGAACGATTTTGCGTCATTCGGCGTCGGTTTCGGCGTTGTGTAATCTTCAGTGTCAATTTTCGTTCGTTAATTAAATCGTTGGAGTGCAATGGGGTATAGTCATTGCGCTGGGTATGCAGTTACAGTTGCATGGCTATACTCAATCCCGACTCTTGCGTCCTCGTTCGCGCACTCTGGGCAACGTGAGCAACCCATGTGCGAGATGCGGTAACCAATCCGAGTGGAGCCTTGGGTCACGGCAGAAAGAGAGGGAGCTTCGGTGGGGCCACTCTGACTTATTCGGTTTAAGGGCTCACTGAAGTCTGCAGCGTCTGTTCACCAGTAGGTGCGGCTGCAAGCGGGTGTCTGCTTGGAGCAAGCGGCTCGCTATATAAACGTGTATTTGGTTGCGAAACCACCCCCGTCCCAGCAATGGGTTGTGCGCTGGGCTTGGGACCCGCCACGTAAAAACCACTTCCAGTGAAGAAGCAAGGCAAAGCCTCGGATGAGACCCCCCCTTATGATGACGACCACGGCAAATGTTTAAAGGACTACGATTTGAGGGCATGCACCTGGAATGTCCGGACCCTTAATGGGGAAGGTGCCTCTGCCCGGCTGGTTGATGTCCTCGTAAGGACAAAAGCTGACATCACCGCCATCCAAGAAATGCGTTGGACGGGGCAAGGCAAACAATGTCTGGGGCCTTGCGACGTCTACTACAGCTGCCATGTAAAGGAGCGCAAATTCGGAGTTGGATTTGTGGTGGGAGAGAGACTCCGTCGCCGAGTACTGTCGTTCACCCCGGTGGACGAGCGTCTAGCCACAATCCGCATCAAAGCGAGATTCTTCAACATCTCGCTCAACTGCGCCCATGCCCCGACGGAAGAGAAGGATGAGGCATCCAAGGATCTCTTCTATGAGCGCTTGGAGCGCACGTACGAGCGCTGCCCCCGTCATGATATCAAAATCGTGCTTGGCGACTTCAATGCCAGGGTGGGCAAAGAAGGGATCTTTGGAACCACCGTCGGAAAATTCAGCCTCCACGACGAAACGTCCGACAACGGATTGAGGCTGATCGACTTCGCCGGGGCCCGAAACATGGTAGTATGCAGTACTAGGTTCAAGCATAAAAAGATCCATCAAGCTACCTGGCTGTCTCCGGATCGAAAAACGAGAAACCAAATCGATCATGTTGTGATAGACGGAAGGCACGCTTCCAGTGTTTTAGACGTACGCACACTCCGAGGCCCAAACATCGACTCGGACCACTATCTTGTTGCAGCCAAGATACGCACCCGCCTCTGTGCAGCAAAAAATGTGCGCCCAAATATGCAAGGAAAGCTTAACGTCGAAAAGCTGCAATCACAACAGACAGCCAGCGCTTTCGCTACTCGACTCTCACACCTGCTCTCAGAGAGCACTCTTCAACAAACCGACATATGCGAGCAGTGGAACCACATTTCCCGCTCATTAAGTACCGCCGCCGAAGAAGTAGTCGGATTTCAGCGAGCCCGAAAGAACAACTGGTACGATGAGGAGTGTCAGGAAGCTGCAGAGAAAAAAGATGCCGCCTACAGGGCCACGCTGCGATCGGGCGCAACGCGCGCTATGTGGGACCGCTATAGGGATCTGAAGAGGGAAGCGAGACGTATTTGCCGCAACAAGAAGAGAGAGGCAGAAATACGTGAGTGCGAAGAGCTTGAAATGCTGGCCGACAGGAGGAATGCCCGAAAATTTTACCAGAGAGTTAGGCGACTTACGGAAGGTTTAAAGACCGGGGCGCACTCCTGTAAGAACAATAATGGCGACCTAGTAACTGATGTCCAGAGCGTACTTAAATTATGGAGGGAACACTTTTCCGCCCTACTAAATGGTAGCAGCACGGAAAGTTGTGGAGAAGAAGAACCCGAGCCCGCAGTCGATGATGACGGAGTCGACGTTCCACCGCCTGACTATGACGAGGTACGTATAGCAATAACGCGGCTGAAAAACAACAAAGCCGCTGGAGCTGACAGCCTGCCAGCTGAGCTATTCAAGTACGGCGGCGAGGAGTTGATAAGGTGCATGCATCAACTCTTGTGCAGAATATGGTCAGATGAACGCATGCCCGACGACTGGAATTTAAGTGTGCTCTGCCCAATCCACAAGAAAGGTGACCCCGCCATTCGCGCCAACTACCGCGGGATCAGCCTTCTAAGCATAGGTTACAAGGTCTTATCGAGCGTATTGTGTGAAAGACTGAAGCCCACCGTCAATGAACTGATTGGGCCTTATCAGTGTGGCTTTAGACCTGGCAAATCCACCATAGACCAGGTATTCACAATACGCCAAATCTTGGAAAAGACCCGCGAGAAAAGGATCGACACTCACCACCTATTTGTCGACTTTAAAGCCGCTTTTGACAGCACTAAAAGGAGTTGCCTATACGCCGCTATGTCTGAATTTGGCATCCCCTCAAAACTCATACGGCTGTGTAAAATGACGTTGAGCAATACCACCAGCTCCGTCAGAATTGGAAAAGACCTCTCCGAGCCGTTCGCCACAAAACGGGGTTTCAGACAGGGCGACTCCCTTTCATGTGACTTCTTTAATCTGATGTTGGAGAAGATAATAAGAGCTGCAGAACTGAACCGCTCAGGAACAATTTACTACAAGAGCGTGCAATTGCTGGCTTATGCCGATGACATCGACATCATCGGTAACAAAAACCGCGAAGTCTGTTCTGCCTTTTCCAAGTTGGATAGGGAAGCAAAGCGCATGGGTCTGGTGGTAAACGAGGACAAGACGAAGTATCTCCTGTCATCAAACAAACAGTCAGCACATTCGCGCCTTGGCACCCACGTCACTGTTGACAGTTACAATTTCGAGAAAGTAGAGAATTTCGTTTACTTGGGAACCAGCATTAACACCGATAATAATGTCAGCATTGAAATCCAACGTAGAATCACTCTTGCCAACAAGTGCTACTTTGGACTGAGTAGGCAATTCAGGAGTAAAGTCCTCTCTCGACGTACGAAAACCACGCTCTATAAGTCACTCATCATGCCCGTGCTGGTATATGGCGCAGAAGCATGGACAATGACAACATCCGATGAGGCGGCTCTTGGGGTGTTTGAGAGAAAGATTTTGCGGAAGATTTACGGTCCTTTACGCGTTGGCGACGGCGAGTACCGCAGACGATGGAACGATGAGCTGTATGAGCTTTACAACGATATGGACATAGTGCAGCGAATTAAAATACAGCGGCTCCGCTGGCTTGGTCATGTCGTTCGAATGGACACCGACGCTCCAGCTCTGAAAGTATTCAACTCGGAACCCGCTGGTGGTAGCAGAGGAAGAGGGAGGCCCCCACTGCGATGGAAAGATCAGGTGGAGAAGGACTTGGCTTCACTTGGCGTTTCCAATTGGCGTCAGTTGGCACAGAGGAGAAACGACTGGCGTGCTTTGCTGAACTCGGCCAAAATCGCTTAGGCGGTTACAGCGCCAAAAAAGAAGAAGAAGAGAATTAAATCGTTAATTGATAAGTTAACGGCCCTAACCCTTTTATAGTTTGTGTAAAAACGTAAGAAACAACAACAACAACAATACATATACACACACATAGAGTCTTTCTTAGATTAAAAATTCATCTCTTGAAAAAAAAAAATGACATCAAATTAAGCATATGCAACTTTTTCATGTCAAGGATGAATAAATTTTCCAAAGGGCTAAAAAAGGGCTAGTGGCAATTTTAAACTTATGTGGCCAAAAAAGCAGGGTTCGGATTTGCCTCATTTTAGCCCCTCGCTCGCTCGTTAGTTTGCTCTGAGCTAGCGCAACACACGAGCAACACGCGAGGCTGTTTGCAAATGAGCACTCGTTAAGTACGAGCGCACGCGTTGAGCAGCCAGCGAGCGAGCAGCCAGGCAAGCAGATTAGACAGGCAAACGCGTTGTTTGGCGGCAAAAATTTATGGGATAAAAATTGCAGCAACTAAGAATTTCGAGTAAAGGATTGTATGCACGCATGCAGATATG
>NW_016157808.1:184307-192175 GCF_001687245.7 Rhagoletis zephyria | reverse complement strand
GAACAATCGATTGGTCAATTCAATATAGTTCACGAGCCCTTGATAGCGCTTAATAAAATCATGCTTCCCGATTTACATATCAAACTTGGTGTTGTTAAGAATTACATCAAACAGTTGGTTAGAGTCAACGAAACTGCATTCCTATATTTGAAAAATAATGCCTTTCCAAAACTTTCCGTTGAAAAAATCCGTGAAGGTAGTTTTTTGATTGTATATGAGTGAAAATCTCTCAAGTGGTTGTAAACCGAATAAAGTGATTTGTGCGAAAATATCTTGACCGTCCAATTTTGGGTGGCCCATTTGAGAGATTTTCGATCATATATTTTATTATATTTCTGTCTTTCTTTAAGAACCCTACAATTTTTATTTCAGGTGTGCTTAATGGGCCGGACATCAGAAAATTAATGAAGGATCAAGGCTTCTTGGAAATTCTTTATGGGCTTTAATTAAACACGTTCTGTGTAAAAATCGTTCACCAGAATATGCCATTTTTATTGCGAACTTGATGGAATCTTTTGACGCCTTTGATGTGCACATGTCGCTTAAAATCCACATGCTACACAGTCACTTTGACTTTTACGAGCAACAGCTTTCAATAAAAACCGACGAGGTAGAAGAGAGATTTCACCAATCCATTATGTGTTTTGAGGACCGATTCGCTGGAAAACGATGGAATTCAATGTTGGCGGATTTTTGCTGGTCGATCGCAGGAGGCAAAGGATATTAAAAAAAATCATTCGAGCAATAAAAACTAGCAAAATATGCCAAAACAGGATTGAAACTACTATTATAAAAAAATATTACGAAATAAAATATGAGTTGTAACCACATATCTGAACAATCAGTTGTATGGGAGTTATATGTTATAGTGAACCGTGAACCATGATTTTCAGAAATAGCTAAGCTAATATCAAAATACAGTCACGTGCAAAATTTTAGTAAAATAACCTTAAAACTGAGGTAATTATTAACAAAAAAAACTAAAATTTAAGCAGACTTTCAAGCACCGTAATCTTGAAAACTAGAGCTAATCTGGAAAAACGGAGGACGCCATTAAATTTAAAAGATCCCAGTTAAGCAAGATCATTTATTAAAACCTTTGCTCAGGTTTTGAATGCACAGTGTCTTAAACGACGAAAAATTCACTTTCGGAACTCTAAAACTTCCCCCAAAATATCTTAAAATTTTGACGTGATACGGATTTTCTGAAAACGCCATCNGCACCGTTATATCGAAAACTAGAGCCAATCTGGAAAAACGGAGGACGCCATCAAATTTAAAAGATCCCAGTTAAGTAAAATCAGTTATTAAAACCTTTGCTCAGGTTTTGAATGCACAGTGTTTTAAACGACGAAAAAGTCACTTTCGGAACTCTAAAACTTCCCCCCTAAATATCTTATTTTGACGTGATACGGATTTTCTGAAAACGCCATCATAATCTAGAGGTCAAAATTAAGTTTACGTGTTTGGCCGTTTAGCTGTGATATTTCAAAACCTTCAAATTTACCTACAGTGATATCAGCAATGTAATTAAGTTTTGTGCNTTGGCCGTTTAGCTGTGATATTTCAAAACCTTAAAATTTACCTACAGTGATATCAGCAATGTAATTAAGTTTTGTGTTTCTACATGAAAACTCGAATTTGGACGAAACAAAATAAATATTAAACCGGTTGATTGTCAAAAAGATGGGAGTTGGCCATATTTTCACTTCGCGCTGCAGCTTCAACGATCTATGTGGCGTGCTTTGTGCATTTTCATACAATTCATCTTATCTGTCAAAGCGAATCTGTCACGTAAAGCGAAGCAAAAGTTTTATGTGGCATCAGCTTTACTGCTTGCCGCAACAGCAAATTTTTCTAAACTGCTCGCTTCCAGTGTTGCCGCGAATAATTTATAGTGGTAGCCAAATTCCTTTTAAAAAAGGACTAAAAAGAGCTAAAAAAAGGCNTCTACATGAAAACTCGAATTTGGACGAAACAAAATAAATATTAAACCGGTTGATTGTCAAAGCGCGCAAAAAGATGGGAGTTGGCCATATTTTCACTTCGCGCTGCAGCTTCAACGATCTATGTGGCGTGCTTTGTGCATTTTCATACAATTCATCTTATCTGTCAAAGCGAATCTGTCACGTAAAGCGAAGCAAAAGTTTTATGTTGCATCAGCTTTACTGCTTGCAGCAGCAGCAAATTTTTCTAAACTGCTTGCTTCCAGTGTTGCCGCGAATAATTTTTAGTGGTAGCCAAATTCCTTTTAAAAAAGGACTAAAAAGAGCTAAAAAAAATGTATTGTGGCTAAAAATGGTAGCTAAAATTATTTACTTACATATATATATAAAAGGGCACGGCACGTACACGGCACCAGCTTGCTGGCACTATCAAGAGATTGTACCATCAGGCTCGAGGCATATAACATACCAGCATGCTGGTACAATATTTATTTCTTTACAAATGAGGTCCAGAAGAGAGCGATATGATTTGAGCCGAAATTTCATAATTTTTTCACTCATGTAGTATATAGTGCAAGAAATTTCCGGTAAAACACTTTTTACTTAAACATGAGCTAATTTCACCATTCACGACACCAGCTTGCTGGTACAATCATAAAATTTTCAAATCGCTTTTGATGTCGCACCAGCAGCTGGTACAATCACACCGCAAGAACATACACGGTCAATCGGCTGGCACCAACACTTGATGGCGCCAGCATGCTGGTATCATCTGTGGGCCCTTTAACAAATTAAGCATATTAGGGCTATTTTAAAGTATAGTTAAATCTCATTTTCGTTATTGGTGTTTCCGACAGGGTAGGAGTGTGATGTAATTTGGAACGATTTTGCGTCATTCGGCGTCGGTTTCGGCGTTGTGTAATCTTCAGTGTCAATTTTCGTTCGTTAATTAAATNGCCAGCATGCTGGTATCATCTATGGGCCCTTTAACAAATTAAGCATATTAGGGCTATTTTGAAGTATAGTTAAATCTCATTTTCGTTATTGGTGTTTCCGACAGGGTAGAAGTGTGATGTAATTTGGAACGATTTTGCGTCATCCTTGTAAAATTTGGCTTGGAGACAAACCGGTTTCGGCGTTGTGTAATCTTCAGTGTCATTTTTCGTTCGTTAATTAATAGATAAGTTAACGGCCCTAACCCTTTTATAGTTTGTATAAAAACGTAAGAACCAACAATACATATACACACACATAGAGTCTTTCTTAGATTAAAAATTCATCTCTTGGAAAAAAATGAGATCAAATTAAGCATATGCAACTTTTTCATGTCAAGGATGAATAAATTTTCCAAAGGGCTAAAAAAGGGTTAGTGGCAATTTTAAACTTATGTGGCCAATAAAGTATGTGGTAGCTAAATCTAGCCACCAAAGGGCTAAAAAGGCAATACTGGTTGCTTCGGCTGACTGTGTAAGCAAAGACAAACTGCGCTATAAACTGAAGTAAATGATTTAATTTCTCTTTTTCGCTTTTGCTGTCTGCTTTTGCTGATTTATTTGTGTTAGTCGTAGCTAAGCAATTGCAAATGCAAAATGCATGCTTGCTTTAAAAAGAAAAAAAGTGTTGGTTATGCTATTTTGCAGTCAGCAATTCAAACCCTGGTGCAGACCGCGGGGAAAATAGGCTAGATGAGGTGAGGTAATTATGCCCGAGGGGTACAGAAAATTTGAGCGGATTGCATCTGTATGTGTGATCAGAATGAGAGAACAAGTATGTGTGAGTACTAGGGATGTTAATTTTTTCGCTTTTTACGATCCCGGGACTTTCGGGATCTCGTTATCACAATCCGGGGCTCCCGGGATTTAGATATTCATCATTTTTCATCAACTGAAATCGAAAAAATTGCATCAATATTGTTTTAGAAGCTCTCCTACCATAAAATAAATAATAAATAAATGGTTTTGAAAACTGCTGTATTTATATAAAGTGAAAATTATTTCATAAGAAACAAAACAAACAAATTTATATGCATTTAACAATACTTTAACGTGTACATATCTGATAAAGTAACTTAAGGTATGTCGAAAAAAGGTAGGTGCAAAAAATGTAAGTCAACAAACGTATTTTGTTGTTGAAAGAATTTCATATCATCACCTGAAATGCAAAAAGACGTAACAAGCATCGTTGCTGAAATGGAAAAAGACGTAACTAATAAAAAATTTAAAATTCACGTTTTGATTGAAATGTCCATCATATTTCATCGAATTACAACCCCATCATTTTATGAACAAAAAAATATTATCCACGACTTCTTACATTTCAGTTACGATGATGTTACGTCTTTTTGCATTTCAGGTGACGATATATATATACATACTAGTGCTAGAAATAAAAGAAACGCCTTATTTTGACCAGTTTTGTCTATATTTCTTTTGTTTATTTAACACTGAGCCAAGAGGTTTTTTCAACCGAGTTATTGGTTGATTTTTTATGGTTAATACACCGACTGTAAAAAATATGATTCAAGTTGAACATTTGAAAACCAATTCGTATGCCTGGCTGTAGTAGAACGTGCAGAGGTACTTGCTGTTATTTGTTGGCTTCCAGCAGGTTCGGGTACGAATGCCGTCAGCGGCAACACATGATTATTATTATTTTTTGTTTTGTTTTTTGGTTCTTCTTTATTGCGAAAAATCATCTGTGAAATGCAGAACCAAAATAAACGACGAAGAAAATTGATTCAAATTGAACATTTAAAGACCAATTTATAAAGCGGCTGTATCTGAGTGTGTAGAGATGCTTGCTGTTATTTGCTAATCTCGTCAAAGGCAAGGTTTTGTTTTGTATATCCGAATTATGAAAATGCAGAATATAAGAGTGTTCAAACGAAAAAATTTCCTACCAAAAGTTTGGTTAATGTAAACAAAATTGTGGTTAATATTACCAAATCATTGTTGAAAATATATAAAAATTTTTTGTTGATTTTTCTCTCAGTGATTGTTTAAATTTTTTTATAAATATCCACCTCATTATGCATATAACACCGTGCGATAGTCAATTTTAAACACAAAAAATAATATATTCGCGAAACCATGGGCCAAATATAGTAAAACTGCGTTTTTAGTTTTTCTCTCGGACGTCAGGATTTATTTTAAGGGACTTTGTAATTTCAAAGAACTTAAGTGCAATGTAGAATAAAAAAATGGGTACCAAATGAAAGAGGAAATTTCTTTAGAATGTAAAACAAGGTAATTTTTTAAGCTGATAATGTTAAGCTAAGCGTATACGGTAGAGAAATCTCTCTACAGTTTTACTGAAATAAAAATCTCCTCTCTCAATTAAGTTTACACGGTAGATCAACTATAGGAGATATTCACTCTAGCTAGATAGAGATCTCAACTTTTCTATCACGTACTCTACAAGCTGTGTACACGGTAGACAATAGTTACCTCTCGCCTAGAGTTAGTTTTCTATCTCGAGTTGTTGCCAACGCTTGTTGTTGGTACATATAAGTAAGTTTTTATATCAAAGCCGTGATGTAGACAATACAGTTGGCGCCATCAGCGCAGCGCTAACCCTTTGTCGATTTGAAAGCATTCACCTATGTGCTGACGTGATAAGATACATTTTCGCAATATGGACAGGGATTAAATTTTCAAATTGTACTTATTTGCCTTAAAAAATTACCTAAAAGTAGACAAATGTACCAAGATATTAAACATGGCAACCTCTCTCTTCGGTACTATGTGTACTTTTGGACTCACATCAAACAATCTTTAATATTTAAAAAGAACGAAAAATGACACTGAAGATGGCACAACGCCGAAACCGGTTTGTCTCCAAACCAAATTTGACAAGGGATGACGGAAAATCGTTCCACATTACATCACACTCCTACCCTGTCGGAAACACCAACAACGAAAATGAGAATTTAAAATTCTCTTGAAAGGAGTTTCTCCGAGCGGTTCCAGCCAAACCACTACATATATGTAGGTATTCACCAAGTTGAGCAAGTGGCCTGGCACTCTGACAAAACAGCAGATAACTCAAGCAACTACTGTTGCCAGAGTGCCAGACCACCTGCTCAGTTTGTTGATACCCCTTCTGTTTTAACCAATAATTATGCCCCTTTGCAAAGGACGGAGGCTATTGGAAAATCCATTGAAATGCCAATGAAAATAAGAGAATGATTGCCGATACATTATTTGGCTACGTTCTAAATGTATCTAAAATGGTGTGCTTGTATCGAATATACGATTTAATGTCGTAGCCATTTCAAAATTTATCAATCTGTAATGAAATTCATTGTCAGGACTTTACCATACGTCTCCGTAGAGTTGTCGTAGAGTTTTCGATCTAGCTGCGTTGGACTGTGTACACGGCGAAAAAGTCTCGCTAAATAACTTTCACGTAGACCTTGTAGGTTTGTAGTCTCTCGTAGAACTCTATTGAGATTTTTCTAGCGAGATTTTTGTCTAAATCTCGCGATTTTCTCTACCGTGTACACTTAGCTTTAGAAGGATGAAATTCGGGGATATTATCGATTATATAAGTCTTTAACATATATTTTTTAAAAAATTAATAATTCAAAATTTCAAGGATATTCAGGGATAAAATTTTAAAAGGACATTTTCAATACCTACCACTCCTTATGCACCAAAAAATGGAATTTGTTTAAATTCAACAGAATTTTCTCTTGAATTTTATACCCATACCTTTTCTCTAAGCACATTTCACTGAATTTTTTAAATCATTTTTGAATTACCAACGTCATAGTTATCACCTAGAAAAAGGTTTATTTATAATAACCAAGATTTGGTTATAGTGATCAAGTGGCATAGTTGGATATGGCGAAATAAATATATAGTTCGCGAAAGTCTGCAATTTACTTAAGACTTCTAGTTGGGACAAATTTTGTTAATAATTACAAAACGACTACCTTGATTGGACAATATTGTTAGTTGAATATAATCCTTGTTGAGCAAATATAATCAATGCTTTGGTTGATACAAGTTGTCAATTAATTTTGTGAACTTGCTGTAGACTTGAATCAGCTAACCGTTTATTATTGGAAAACAAGTTTCAGTTTGGCACAAATAAAAATTTACTCGATGTTTGCTGTGTTTACTTTCTTTTATTTGCATATATTAAGCATAAAAAATACGTACATATTTACATAAGTTAGTTACTAAAGTAAATAATACATATGTATATGGTGGTAAGAATTTCCTAAAAAACAACGATGAAACAGGAACAGTCGCGCGAAAACTCAGGTCAATATCTGCTGCAAGTATACTGCTTTGCTTTTTCCTTGGCTAAATAAACACTTTCAAATTATAATTCACATGAATTATATATCCACTGAAAACCCCGGTTGGCATCAAACTTTATATTTTTAACCCTAGAACACACACCCGGGTACAAATGTATCCACTTTCAACTTTGAAGTGTTGTAACTTTTGAACCGCTATACCTCTATACCGCGGATCTAGGAAGATTATTTAGTTTTGAGTTCAAATTCAAAATTTGAACCAGATCGGACCATTGGTTCAGGAGCTACAGCCTTCCAAACACATTTAGGGTACTCTTCTTCTTCTTCTTATTTGGCGCTGTAACCGCCTAAGCGATTTTGGCCGAGTCCAAAACAGCACGCCAGTCATATCTCTTCTGTGCTAACTGACGCCAATTGAAAATGCCAAGTGAAGCCAAGTCCTTCTCCACCTGGTCTTTCCAACGCAGAGGAGGCCTTCCTCTTCCTCTGTTCCCAGCATCGCGGCCCGCGTTGAATATTTTCAGAGCAGGAGCGTTTCTGTCCATCCGAACGACATGGCCAAGCCAGCGGAGCCGCTGAATTTTAATTCGCTGCACTATGTCTATATCGTTGTAAAGCTCATACAGCTCATCGTTAAATCGTCTGCGATATTC